>NW_026646320.1:0-102653 GCF_949987535.1 Balaenoptera acutorostrata
AGCGGTTTTTACATTCCCTCTCTAAGTGATATCTTATGATAAGTGTCTTTTCTGTGTGACTTATTTCACTTAGAATCGTCGTACCTAAATCCACTCATCGTGCTGCTACTAGCCTTATGACGTTGATTTCATGGCTGAGTGATATTCCATTGTACATGAGGACCACAACTTCTTTATCCATTTTTCTCTTTCCTAGGATATTTAAGGTGTAATGAAGTGGGGGTTCTTGTCCACAGAGCAGCCCTAAACTTTGGGGTGCCTGTGTCTTGCTGATTTTTAGTTTTCCCAATTTATACGCCCATGAGTGGAAGTGCCCTATGCTCTCCAAGCTGTGTTTTTTAGATGTTTCAGAACACACCGTACACTTCTCCAGAGTGGCTGTTGGCAATTTACATCCCACCCATCAGCGTAGCAAGGCTCCCATTTCTCCATGGCCGGTCCTGCATTTCTGGTTTGGACACTTTTTTCCGCATGGCCCTTTTGCCCGCTGGGAAGCGAGACTTCTTTGGAGCGCTGATTGGCCTTTCCAGGTTGCTTGGTTGGCCAAAAAGGGCGTATGCGTTTTTTCCTGAATATATTCAGGAAAAAACGCATACGCCCTTTTTGGCCAAGGGCATCATTGTCCACGTTTTGCCGCTTTTCATGTGCTTTCAAGGCGATTCGAATCTACCTCCTGAAATCTGTTTCCTGCAATTCTGCCTTGCTTTCAAAGCCTCTTCGTTGCCTTCCCTTAATATATTTGTGGACGAGAGGTATCATTTAAAACTCTGCAGGTTTGTGAATTGCAGTGCCCCTGAGCTCCATTTTTCAACTCGCTTTTTTGGGAGCTGGCCGCCAAAGCGCAGGATTGCTTCAGGCCCTCTTCTGGTTCTGGGGGGCAGGCTGAGCTTGTGCTTAATTCTTCTTCCTGATGGGAAAATAGAGTGACCTGTGCCTGTCCCAACACCTAGAGCTAGTCTCTCATTGGTTCCCCCTCTTCCCCTTCATCCTCAGGACAAATTGCAACCTGTACGGAACAGGAGGTTAAAGGTGCTGATTCTCCAAGGAGGGAGATGGCTAGTAAATCGGCTGGAATGGCGAACCCGAGCAAAGGAGATGAGAAATGAGGTGCGTTTTAGAAACCTTTCCCGATCACACGGTGTACCATCTTCTGGGTTTCTCATGCCTGTTTTCGACGTAGGAAGATGCCCTTGAACCTGGAGATTTGGGACCCATGGGATGGGTACCATGCAGTATTACTTGAAAGGGTCTGCGTTGGCTCACCCAACCTCACCGAACCTCTCAGCCCCAAGAGTGTCCACCCTTATGTCTCAATCAGCTGTGGGTCTAGATATGGTCAATCCAGGTTGCATCACAGCCCCTGAACGAATTTTGTAAGAATTTCTCTCTCTTTCACTGTCTTTGTTTCACGGGTTTTGAAAAGTAATTTATTTTTATAATGGGGTTTAGCTGCTTTTCACGGCTGTGTTTATGCCGCTTTACACCCCCTTGACTCACTTACGGAGAGATATCAATACATAGGTTTGAAGATTCTTACTAGTCAGATATATTCTTGTGCGGTGAATAGGGGGTGTTGAGTCCAGTTCACTGAAAAAGGAATAGGTCTTGTCTCTTACATATTGGGTTTATGGAACGGTATCGGAGCTAATTTGAAACCCTTGTTTTATGCATCACCCCACCTCACCTTTCCCGTTCAGCAGCCATAGTGTGTTTCCTAAACGTGTGACTCTGTTCTGTTTTGCAATTCAGTTCAAGTGTAGCGGTTTTTACATTCCCTCTAGAAGTGATATCTTATGATAAGTGTCTTTTTCTGTGTGACTTATTTCACTTAGAATCGTCGTACCTAAATCCACTCATCGTGCTGCTACTAGCCTTATGACGTGGATTTCATGGCTGAGTGATATTCCATTGTACATGAGGACCACAACTTCTTTATCCATTTTTCGCTTTCCTAGGATATTTAAGGTGTAATGAAGTGGGGGTTCTTGTCCACAGAGCAGCCCTAAACTTTGGGGTGCCTGTGTCTTGCTGATTTTTAGTTTTCCCAATTTATACGCCCATGAGTGGAAGTGCCCTATGCTCTCCAAGCTGTGTTTTTTAGATGTTTCAGAACACACCGTACACTTCTCCAGAGTGGCTGTTGGCAATTTACATCCCACCCATCAGCGTAGCAAGGCTCCCATTTCTCCATGGCCGGTCCTGCATTTCTGGTTTGGACACTTTTTTCCGCATGGCCCTTTTGCCCGCTGGGAAGCGAGACTTCTTTGGAGCGCTGATTGGCCTTTCCAGGTTGCTTGGTTGGCCAAAAAGGGCGTATGCCTTTTTTCCTGAATATATTCAGGAAAAAACGCATACGCCCTTTTTGGCCAAGGGCATCATTGTCCACGTTTTGCCGCTTTTCATGTGCTTTCAAGGCGATTCGAATCTACCTCCTGAAATCTGTTTCCTGCAATTCTGCCTTGCTTTCAAAGCCTCTTCGTTGCCTTCCCTTAATATATTTGTGGACGAGAGGTATCATTTAAAACTCTGCAGGTTTGTGAATTGCAGTGCCCCTGAGCTCCATTTTTCAACTCGCTTTTTTGGGAGCTGGCCGCCAAAGCGCAGGATTGCTTCAGGCCCTCTTCTGGTTCTGGGGGGCAGGCTGAGCTTGTGCTTAATTCTTCTTCCTGATGGGAAAATAGAGTGACCTGTGCCTGTCCCAACCCCTAGAGCTAGTCTCTCATTGGTTCCCCCTCTTCCCGTTCATCCTCAGGACAAATTGCAACCTGTACGGAACAGGAGGTTAAAGGTGCTGATTCTCCAAGGAGGGAGACGGCTAGTAAATCGGCTGGAATGGCGAACCCGAGCAAAGGAGATGAGAAATGAGGTGCGTTTTAGAAACCTTTCCCGATCACACGGTGTACCATCTTCTGGGTTTCTCATGCCTGTTTTCGACGTAGGAAGATGCCCTTGAACCTGGAGATTTGGGACCCATGGGATGGGTACCATGCAGTATTACTTGAAAGGGTCTGCGTTGGCTCACCCAACCTCACCGAACCTCTCAGCCCCAAGAGTGTCCACCCTTATGTCTCAATCAGCTGTGGGTCTAGATATGGTCAATCCAGGTTGCATCACAGCCCCTGAACGAATTTTGTAAGAATTTCTCTCTCTTTCACTGTCTTTGTTTCACGGGTTTTGAAAAGTAATTTATTTTTATAATGGGGTTTAGCTGCTTTTCACGGCTGTGTTTATGCCGCTTTACACCCCCTTGACTCACTTACAGAGAGATATCAATACATAGGTTTGAAGATTCTTACTAGTCAGATATATTCTTGTGCGGTGAATAGGGGGTGTTGAGTCCAGTTCACTGAAAAAGGAATAGGTCTTGTCTCTTACATATTGGGTTTATGGAACGGTATCGGAGCTAATTTGAAACCCTTGTTTTATGCATCACCCCACCTCACCTTTCCCGTTCAGCAGCCATAGTGTGTTTCCTAAACGTGTGACTCTGTTCTGTTTTGCAATTCAGTTCAAGGGTAGCGGTTTTTACATTCCCTCTCTAAGTGATATCTTATGATAAGTGTCTTTTCTGTGTGACTTATTTCACTTAGAATCGTCGTACCTAAATCCACTCATCGTGCTGCTACTAGCCTTATGACGTGGATTTCATGGCTGAGTGATATTCCATTGTACATGAGGACCCCAACTTCTTTATCCATTTTTCTCTTTCCTAGGATATTTAAGGTGTAATGTAGTGGGGGTTCTTGTCAACAGAGCAGCCCTAAACTTTGGGGTGCCTGTGTCTTGCTGATTTTTAGTTTTCCCAATTTATACGCCCATGAGTGGAAGTGCCCTATGCTCTCCAAGCTGTGTTTTTTAGATGTTTCAGAACACACCGTACACTTCTCCAGAGTGGCTGTTGGCAATTTACATCCCACCCATCAGCGTAGCAAGGCTCCCATTTCTCCATGGCCGGTCCTGCATTTCTGGTTTGGACACTTTTTTCCGCATGGCCCTTTTGCCCGCTGGGAAGCGAGACTTCTTTGGAGCGCTGATTGGCCTTTCCAGGTTGCTTGGTTGGCCAAAAAGGGCGTATGCGTTTTTTCCTGAATATATTCAGGAAAAAACGCATACGCCCTTTTTGGCCAAGGGCATCATTGTCCACGTTTTGCCGCTTTTCATGTGCTTTCAAGGCGATTCGAATCTACCTCCTGAAATCTGTTTCCTGCAATTCTGCCTTGCTTTCAAAGCCTCTTCGTTGCCTTCCCTTAATATATTTGTGGACGAGAGGTATCATTTAAAACTCTGCAGGTTTGTGAATTGCAGTGCCCCTGAGCTCCATTTTTCAACTCGCTTTTTTGGGAGCTGGCCGCCAAAGCGCAGGATTGCTTCAGGCCCTCTTCTGGTTCTGGGGGGCAGGCTGAGCTTGTGCTTAATTCTTCTTCCTGATGGGAAAATAGAGTGACCTGTGCCTGTCCCAACACCTAGAGCTAGTCTCTCATTGGTTCCCCCTCTTCCCGTTCATCCTCAGGACAAATTGCAACCTGTACGGAACAGGAGGTTAAAGGTGCTGATTCTCCAAGGAGGGAGACGGCTAGTAAATCGGCTGGAATGGCGAACCCGAGCAAAGGAGATGAGAAATGAGGTGCGTTTTAGAAACCTTTCCCGATCACACGGTGTACCATCTTCTGGGTTTCTCATGCCTGTTTTCGACGTAGGAAGATGCCCTTGAACCTGGAGATTTGGGACCCATGGGATGGGTACCATGCAGTATTACTTGAAAGGGTCTGCGTTGGCTCACCCAACCTCACCGAACCTCTCAGCCCCAAGAGTGTCCACCCTTATGTCTCAATCAGCTGTGGGTCTAGATATGGTCAATCCAGGTTGCATCACAGCCCCTGAACGAATTTTGTAAGAATTTCTCTCTCTTTCACTGTCTTTGTTTCACGGGTTTTGAAAAGTAATTTATTTTTATAATGGGGTTTAGCTGCTTTTCACGGCTGTGTTTATGCCGCTTTACACCCCCTTGACTCACTTACAGAGAGATATCAATACATAGGTTTGAAGATTCTTACTAGTCAGATATATTCTTGTGCGGTGAATAGGGGGTGTTGAGTCCAGTTCACTGAAAAAGGAATAGGTCTTGTCTCTTACATATTGGGTTTATGGAACGGTATCGGAGCTAATTTGAAACCCTTGTTTTATGCATCACCCCACCTCACCTTTCCCGTTCAGCAGCCATAGTGTGTTTCCTAAACGTGTGACTCTGTTCTG
Organism: Balaenoptera acutorostrata; assembly: GCF_949987535.1. NCBI lineage: Eukaryota > Metazoa > Chordata > Mammalia > Artiodactyla > Balaenopteridae > Balaenoptera > Balaenoptera acutorostrata. The sequence goes on from NW_026646320.1 coordinate 5,254, forward strand.
TTTTGCAATTCAGTTCAAGTGTAGCGGTTTTTACATTCCCTCTCTAAGTGATATCTTATGATAAGTGTCTTTTCTGTGTGACTTATTTCACTTAGAATCGTCGTACCTAAATCCACTCATCGTGCTGCTACTAGCCTTATGACGTGGATTTCATGGCTGAGTGATATTCCGTTGTACATGAGGACCCCAACTTCTTTATCCATTTTTCTCTTTCCTAGGATATTTAAGGTGTAATGAAGTGGGGGTTCTTGTCCACAGAGCAGCCCTAAACTTTGGGGTGCCTGTGTCTTGCTGATTTTTACTTTTCCCAATTTATACGCCCATGAGTGGAAGTGCCCTATGCTCTCCAAGCTGTGTTTTTTAGATGTTTCAGAACACACCGTACACTTCTCCAGAGTGGCTGTTGGCAATTTACATCCCACCCATCAGCGTAGCAAGGCTCCCATTTCTCCATGGCCGGTCCTGCATTTCTGGTTTGGACACTTTTTTCCGCATGGCCCTTTTGCCCGCTGGGAAGCGAGACTTCTTTGGAGCGCTGATTGGCCTTTCCAGGTTGCTTGGTTGGCCAAAAAGGGCGTATGCGTTTTTTCCTGAATATATTCAGGAAAAAACGCATACGCCCTTTTTGGCCAAGGGCATCATTGTCCACGTTTTGCCGCTTTTCATGTGCTTTCAAGGCGATTCGAATCTACCTCCTGAAATCTGTTTCCTGCAATTCTGCCTTGCTTTCAAAGCCTCTTCGTTGCCTTCCCTTAATATATTTGTGGACGAGAGGTATCATTTAAAACTCTGCAGGTTTGTGAATTGCAGTGCCCCTGAGCTCCATTTTTCAACTCGCTTTTTTGGGAGCTGGCCGCCAAAGCGCAGGATTGCTTCAGGCCCTCTTCTGGTTCTGGGGGGCAGGCTGAGCTTGTGCTTAATTCTTCTTCCTGATGGGAAAATAGAGTGACCTGTGCCTGTCCCAACACCTAGAGCTAGTCTCTCATTGGTTCCCCCTCTTCCCGTTCATCCTCAGGACAAATTGCAACCTGTACGGAACAGGAGGTTAAAGGTGCTGATTCTCCAAGGAGGGAGACGGCTAGTAAATCGGCTGGAATGGCGAACCCGAGCAAAGGAGATGAGAAATGAGGTGCGTTTTAGAAACCTTTCCCGATCACACGGTGTACCATCTTCTGGGTTTCTCATGCCTGTTTTCGACGTAGGAAGATGCCCTTGAACCTGGAGATTTGGGACCCATGGGATGGGTACCATGCAGTATTACTTGAAAGGGTCTGCGTTGGCTCACCCAACCTCACCGAACCTCTCAGCCCCAAGAGTGTCCACCCTTATGTCTCAATCAGCTGTGGGTCTAGATATGGTCAATCCAGGTTGCATCACAGCCCCTGAACGAATTTTGTAAGAATTTCTCTCTCTTTCACTGTCTTTGTTTCACGGGTTTTGAAAAGTAATTTATTTTTATAATGGGGTTTAGCTGCTTTTCACGGCTGTGTTTATGCCGCTTTACACCCCCTTGACTCACTTACAGAGAGATATCAATACATAGGTTTGAAGATTCTTACTAGTCAGATATATTCTTGTGCGGTGAATAGGGGGTGTTGAGTCCAGTTCACTGAAAAAGGAATAGGTCTTGTCTCTTACATATTGTGTTTATGGAACGGTATCTGAGCTAATTTGAAACCCTTGTTTTATGCATCACCCCACCTCACCTTTCCCGTTCAGCAGCCATAGTGTGTTTCCTAAACGTGGGACTCTGTTCTGTTTTGCAATTCAGTTCAAGTGTAGCGGTTTTTACATTCCCTCTCTAAGTGATATCTTATGATAAGTGTCCTTTTCTGTGTGACTTATTTCACTTAGAATCGTCGTACCTAAATCCACTCATCGTGCTGCTACTAGCCTTATGACGTTGATTTCATGGCTGAGTGATATTCCATTGTACATGAGGACCACAACTTCTTTATCCATTTTTCTCTTTCCTAGGATATTTAAGGTGTAATGAAGTGGGGGTTCTTGTCCACAGAGCAGCCCTAAACTTTGGGGTGCCTGTGTCTTGCTGATTTTTAGTTTTCCCAATTTATACGCCCATGAGTGGAAGTGCCCTATGCTCTCCAAGCTGTGTTTTTTAGATGTTTCAGAACACACCGTACACTTCTCCAGAGTGGCTGTTGGCAATTTACATCCCACCCATCAGCGTAGCAAGGCTCCCATTTCTCCATGGCCGGTCCTGCATTTCTGGTTTGGACACTTTTTTCCCCATGGCCCTTTTGCCCGCTGGGAAGTGAGACTTCTTTGGAGCGCTGATTGGCCTTTCCAGGTTGCTTGGTTGGCCAAAAAGGGCGTATGCGTTTTTTCCTGAATATATTCAGGAAAAAACGCATACGCCCTTTTTGGCCAAGGGCATCATTGTCCACGTTTTGCCGCTTTTCATGTGCTTTCAAGGCGATTCGAAGCTACCTCCTGAAATCTGTTTCCTGCAATTCTGCCTTGCTTTCAAAGCCTCTTCGTTGCCTTCCCTTAATATATTTGTGGACGAGAGGTATCATTTAAAACTCTGCAGGTTTGTGAATTGCAGTGCCCCTGAGCTCCATTTTTCAACTCGCTTTTTTGGGAGCTGGCCGCCAAAGCGCAGGATTGCTTCAGGCCCTCTTCTGGTTCTGGGGGGCAGGCTGAGCTTGTGCTTAATTCTTCTTCCTGATGGGAAAATAGAGTGACCTGTGCCTGTCCCAACACCTAGAGCTAGTCTCTCATTGGTTCCCCCTCTTCCCGTTCATCCTCAGGACAAATTGCAACCTGTACGGAACAGGAGGTTAAAGGTGCTGATTCTCCATGGAGGGAGATGGCTAGTAAATCGGCTGGAATGGCGAACCCGAGCAAAGGAGATGAGAAATGAGGTGCATTTTAGAAACCTTTCCCGATCACACGGTGTACCATCTTCTGGGTTTCTCATGCCTGTTTTCGACGTAGGAAGATGCCCTTGAACCTGGAGTTTTGGGACCCATGGGATGGGTACCATGCAGTATTACTTGAAAGGGTCTGCGTTGGCTCACCCAACCTCACCGAACCTCTCAGCCCCAAGAGTGTCCACCCTTATGTCTCAATCAGCTGTGGGTCTAGATATGGTCAATCCAGGTTGCATCACAGCCCCTGAACGAATTTTGTAAGAATTTCTCTCTCTTTCACTGTCTTTGTTTCACGGGTTTTGAAAAGTAATTTATTTTTATAATGGGGTTTAGCTGCTTTTCACGGCTGTGTTTATGCCGCTTTACACCCCCTTGACTCACTTACAGAGAGATATCAATACATAGGTTTGAAGATTCTTACTAGTCAGATATATTCTTGTGTGGTGAATAGGGGGTGTTGAGTCCAGTTCACTGAAAAAGGAATAGGTCTTGTCTCTTACATATTGGGTTTATGGAACGGTATCTGAGCTAATTTGAAACCCTTGTTTTATGCATCACCCCACCTCACCTTTCCCGTTCAGCAGCCATAGTGTGTTTCCTAAACGTGGGACTCTGTTCTGTTTTGCAATTCAGTTCAAGGGTAGCGGTTTTTACATTCCCTCTAGAAGTGATATCTTATGATAAGTGTCTTTTTCTGTGTGACTTATTTCACTTAGAATCGTCGTACCTAAATCCACTCATCGTGCTGCTACTAGCCTTATGACGTTGATTTCATGGCTGAGTGATATTCCATTGTACATGAGGACCACAACTTCTTTATCCATTTTTCTCTTTCCTAGGATATTTAAGGTGTAATGAAGTGGGGGTTCTTGTCCACAGAGCAGCCCTAAACTTTGGGGTGCCTGTGTCTTGCTGATTTTTACTTTTCCCAATTTATACGCCCATGAGTGGAAGTGCCCTATGCTCTCCAAGCTGTGTTTTTTAGATGTTTCAGAACACACCGTACACTTCTCCAGAGTGGCTGTTGGCAATTTACATCCCACCCATCAGCGTAGCAAGGCTCCCATTTCTCCATGGCCGGTCCTGCATTTCTGGTTTGGACACTTTTTTCCGCATGGCCCTTTTGCCCGCTGGGAAGTGAGACTTCTTTGGAGCGCTGATTGGCCTTTCCAGGTTGCTTGGTTGGCCAAAAAGGGCGTATGCGTTTTTTCCTGAATATATTCAGGAAAAAACGCATACGCCCTTTTTGGCCAAGGGCATCATTGTCCACGTTTTGCCGCTTTTCATGTGCTTTCAAGGCGATTCGAATCTACCTCCTGAAATCTGTTTCCTGCAATTCTGCCTTGCTTTCAAAGCCTCTTCGTTGCCTTCCCTTAATATATTTGTGGACGAGAGGTATCATTTAAAACTCTGCAGGTTTGTGAATTGCAGTGCCCCTGAGCTCCATTTTTCAACTCGCTTTTTTGGGAGCTGGCCGCCAAAGCGCAGGATTGCTTCAGGCCCTCTTCTGGTTCTGGGGGGCAGGCTGAGCTTGTGCTTAATTCTTCTTCCTGATGGGAAAATAGAGTGACCTGTGCCTGTCCCAACACCTAGAGCTAGTCTCTCATTGGTTCCCCCTCTTCCCCTTCATCCTCAGGACAAATTGCAACCTGTACGGAACAGGAGGTTAAAGGTGCTGATTCTCCAAGGAGGGAGATGGCTAGTAAATCGGCTGGAATGGCGAACCCGAGCAAAGGAGATGAGAAATGAGGTGCGTTTTAGAAACCTTTCCCGATCACACGGTGTACCATCTTCTGGGTTTCTCATGCCTGTTTTCGACGTAGGAAGATGCCCTTGAACCTGGAGATTTGGGACCCATGGGATGGGTACCATGCAGTATTACTTGAAAGGGTCTGCGTTGGCTCACCCAACCTCACCGAACCTCTCAGCCCCAAGAGTGTCCACCCTTATGTCTCAATCAGCTGTGGGTCTAGATATGGTCAATCCAGGTTGCATCACAGCCCCTGAACGAATTTTGTAAGAATTTCTCTCTCTTTCACTGTCTTTGTTTCACGGGTTTTGAAAAGTAATTTATTTTTATAATGGGGTTTAGCTGCTTTTCACGGCTGTGTTTATGCCGCTTTACACCCCCTTGACTCACTTACAGAGAGATATCAATACATAGGTTTGAAGATTCTTACTAGTCAGATATATTCTTGTGTGGTGAATAGGGGGTGTTGAGTCCAGTTCACTGAAAAAGGAATAGGTCTTGTCTCTTACATATTGGGTTTATGGAACGGTATCTGAGCTAATTTGAAACCCTTGTTTTATGCATCACCCCACCTCACCTTTCCCGTTCAGCAGCCATAGTGTGTTTCCTAAACGTGGGACTCTGTTCTGTTTTGCAATTCAGTTCAAGGGTAGCGGTTTTTACATTCCCTCTAGAAGTGATATCTTATGATAAGTGTCTTTTTCTGTGTGACTTATTTCACTTAGAATCGTCGTACCTAAATCCACTCATCGTGCTGCTACTAGCCTTATGACGTTGATTTCATGGCTGAGTGATATTCCATTGTACATGAGGACCACAACTTCTTTATCCATTTTTCTCTTTCCTAGGATATTTAAGGTGTAATGAAGTGGGGGTTCTTGTCCACAGAGCAGCCCTAAACTTTGGGGTGCCTGTGTCTTGCTGATTTTTACTTTTCCCAATTTATACGCCCATGAGTGGAAGTGCCCTATGCTCTCCAAGCTGTGTTTTTTAGATGTTTCAGAACACACCGTACACTTCTCCAGAGTGGCTGTTGGCAATTTACATCCCACCCATCAGCGTAGCAAGGCTCCCATTTCTCCATGGCCGGTCCTGCATTTCTGGTTTGGACACTTTTTTCCGCATGGCCCTTTTGCCCGCTGGGAAGCGAGACTTCTTTGGAGCGCTGATTGGCCTTTCCAGGTTGCTTGGTTGGCCAAAAAGGGCGTATGCGTTTTTTCCTGAATATATTCAGGAAAAAACGCATACGCCCTTTTTGGCCAAGGGCATCATTGTCCACGTTTTGCCGCTTTTCATGTGCTTTCAAGGCGATTCGAATCTACCTCCTGAAATCTGTTTCCTGCAATTCTGCCTTGCTTTCAAAGCCTCTTCGTTGCCTTCCCTTAATATATTTGTGGACGAGAGGTATCATTTAAAACTCTGCAGGTTTGTGAATTGCAGTGCCCCTGAGCTCCATTTTTCAACTCGCTTTTTTGGGAGCTGGCCGCCAAAGCGCAGGATTGCTTCAGGCCCTCTTCTGGTTCTGGGGGGCAGGCTGAGCTTGTGCTTAATTCTTCTTCCTGATGGGAAAATAGAGTGACCTGTGCCTGTCCCAACACCTAGAGCTAGTCTCTCATTGGTTCCCCCTCTTCCCCTTCATCCTCAGGACAAATTGCAACCTGTACGGAACAGGAGGTTAAAGGTGCTGATTCTCCAAGGAGGGAGATGGCTAGTAAATCGGCTGGAATGGCGAACCCGAGCAAAGGAGATGAGAAATGAGGTGCGTTTTAGAAACCTTTCCCGATCACACGGTGTACCATCTTCTGGGTTTCTCATGCCTGTTTTCGACGTAGGAAGATGCCCTTGAACCTGGAGATTTGGGACCCATGGGATGGGTACCATGCAGTATTACTTGAAAGGGTCTGCGTTGGCTCACCCAACCTCACCGAACCTCTCAGCCCCAAGAGTGTCCACCCTTATGTCTCAATCAGCTGTGGGTCTAGATATGGTCAATCCAGGTTGCATCACAGCCCCTGAACGAATTTTGTAAGAATTTCTCTCTCTTTCACTGTCTTTGTTTCACGGGTTTTGAAAAGTAATTTATTTTTATAATGGGGTTTAGCTGCTTTTCACGGCTGTGTTTATGCCGCTTTACACCCCCTTGACTCACTTACAGAGAGATATCAATACATAGGTTTGAAGATTCTTACTAGTCAGATATATTCTTGTGTGGTGAATAGGGGGTGTTGAGTCCAGTTCACTGAAAAAGGAATAGGTCTTGTCTCTTACATATTGGGTTTATGGAACGGTATCTGAGCTAATTTGAAACCCTTGTTTTATGCATCACCCCACCTCACCTTTCCCGTTCAGCAGCCATAGTGTGTTTCCTAAACGTGGGACTCTGTTCTGTTTTGCAATTCAGTTCAAGTGTAGCGGTTTTTACATTCCCTCTCGAAGTGATATCTTATGATAAGTGTCTTTTTCTGTGTGACTTATTTCACTTAGAATCGTCGTACCTAAATCCACTCATCGTGCTGCTACTAGCCTTATGACGTTGATTTCATGGCTGAGTGATATTCCATTGTACATGAGGACCACAACTTCTTTATCCATTTTTCTCTTTCCTAGGATATTTAAGGTGTAATGAAGTGGGGGTTCTTGTCCACAGAGCAGCCCTAAACTTTGGGGTGCCTGTGTCTTGCTGATTTTTACTTTTCCCAATTTATACGCCCATGAGTGGAAGTGCCCTATGCTCTCCAAGCTGTGTTTTTTAGATGTTTCAGAACACACCGTACACTTCTCCAGAGTGGCTGTTGGCAATTTACATCCCACCCATCAGCGTAGCAAGGCTCCCATTTCTCCATGGCCGGTCCTGCATTTCTGGTTTGGACACTTTTTTCCGCATGGCCCTTTTGCCCGCTGGGAAGCGAGACTTCTTTGGAGCGCTGATTGGCCTTTCCAGGTTGCTTGGTTGGCCAAAAAGGGCGTATGCGTTTTTTCCTGAATATATTCAGGAAAAAACGCATACGCCCTTTTTGGCCAAGGGCATCATTGTCCACGTTTTGCCGCTTTTCATGTGCTTTCAAGGCGATTCGAATCTACCTCCTGAAATCTGTTTCCTGCAATTCTGCCTTGCTTTCAAAGCCTCTTCGTTGCCTTCCCTTAATATATTTGTGGACGAGAGGTATCATTTAAAACTCTGCAGGTTTGTGAATTGCAGTGCCCCTGAGCTCCATTTTTCAACTCGCTTTTTTGGGAGCTGGCCGCCAAAGCACAGGATTGCTTCAGGCCTTCTTCTGGTTCTGGGGGGCAGGCTGAGCTTGTGCTTAATTCTTCTTCCTGATGGGAAAATAGAGTGACCTGTGCCTGTCCCAACACCTAGAGCTAGTCTCTCATTGGTTCCCCCTCTTCCCCTTCATCCTCAGGACAAATTGCAACCTGTACGGAACAGGAGGTTAAAGGTGCTGATTCTCCAAGGAGGGAGATGGCTAGTAAATCGGCTGGAATGGCGAACCCGAGCAAAGGAGATGAGAAATGAGGTGCGTTTTAGAAACCTTTCCCGATCACACGGTGTACCATCTTCTGGGTTTCTCATGCCTGTTTTCGACGTAGGAAGATGCCCTTGAACCTGGAGATTTGGGACCCATGGGATGGGTACCATGCAGTATTACTTGAAAGGGTCTGCGTTGGCTCACCCAACCTCACCGAACTTCTCAGCCCCGAGAGTGTCCACCCTTATGTCTCAATCAGCTGTGGGTCTAGATATGGTCAATCCAGGTTGCATCACAGCCCCTGAACGAATTTTGTAAGAATTTCTCTCTCTTTCACTGTCTTTGTTTCACGGGTTTTGAAAAGTAATTTATTTTTATAATGGGGTTTAGCTGCTTTTCACGGCTGTGTTTATGCCGCTTTACACCCCCTTGACTCACTTACAGAGAGATATCAATACATAGGTTTGAAGATTCTTACTAGTCAGATATATTCTTGTGTGGTGAATAGGGGGTGTTGAGTCCAGTTCACTGAAAAAGGAATAGGTCTTGTCTCTTACATATTGGGTTTATGGAACGGTATCTGAGCTAATTTGAAACCCTTGTTTTATGCATCACCCCACCTCACCTTTCCCGTTCAGCAGCCATAGTGTGTTTCCTAAACGTGGGACTCTGTTCTGTTTTGCAATTCAGTTCAAGTGTAGCGGTTTTTACATTCCCTCTAGAAGTGATATCTTATGATAAGTGTCTTTTTCTGTGTGACTTATTTCACTTAGAATCGTCGTACCTAAATCCACTCATCGTGCTGCTACTAGCCTTATGACGTTGATTTCATGGCTGAGTGATATTCTATTGTACATGAGGACCACAACTTCTTTATCCATTTTTCTCTTTCCTAGGATATATAAGGTGTAATGAAGTGGGGGTTCTTGTCCACAGAGCAGCCCTAAACTTTGGGGTGCCTCTGTCTTGCTGATTTTTAGTTTTCCCAATTTATACGCCCATGAGTGGAAGTGCCCTATGCTCTCCAAGCTGTGTTTTTAGGTGTTTCAGAACACACCGTACACTTCTCCGGAGTGCCTGTTGGCAATTTACATCCCACCCATCAGCGTAGCAAGGCTCCCATTTCTCCATGGCCGGTCCTGCATTTCTGGTTTGGACACTTTTTTCCCCATGGCCCTTTTGCCCGCTGGGAAGCGAGACTTCTTTGGAGCGCTGATTGGCCTTTCCAGGTTGCTTGGTTGGCCAAAAAGGGCGTATGCGTTTTTTCCTGAATATATTCAGGAAAAAACGCATACGCCCTTTTTGGCCAAGGGCATCATTGTCCACGTTTTGCCGCTTTTCATGTGCTTTCAAGGCGATTCGAATCTACCTCCTGAAATCTGTTTCCTGCAATTCTGCCTTGTTTTCAAAGCCTCTTCGTTGCCTTCCCTTAATATATTTGTGGACGAGAGTTATCATTTAAAACTCTGCAGGTTTGTGAATTGCAGTGCCCCTGAGCTCCATTTTTCAACTCGCTTTTTTGGGAGCTGGCCGCAAAAGCGCAGGATTGCTTCAGGCCCTCTTCTGGTTCTGGGGGGCAGGCTGAGCTTGTGCTTAATTCTTCTTCCTGATGGGAAAATAGAGTGACCTGTGCCTGTCCCAACACCTAGAGCTAGTCTCTCATTGGTTCCCCCTCTTCCCCTTCATCCTCAGGACAAATTGCAACCTGTACGGAACAGGAGGTTAAAGGTGCTGATTCTCCAAGGAGGGAGATGGCTAGTAAATCGGCTGGAATGGCGAACCCGAGCAAAGGAGATGAGAAATGAGGTGCGTTTTAGAAACCTATCCCGATCACACGGTGTACCATCTTCTGGGTTTCTCATGCCTGTTTTCGACGTAGGAAGATGCCCTTGAACCTGGAGATTTGGGACCCATGGGATGGGTACCATGCAGTATTACTTGAAAGGGTCTGCGTTGGCTCACCCAACCTCACCGAACCTCTCAGCCCCAAGAGTGTCCACCCTTATGTCTCAATCAGCTGTGGGTCTAGATATGGTCAATCCAGGTTGCATCACAGCCCCTGAACGAATTTTGTAAGAATTTCTCTCTCTTTCACTGTCTTTGTTTCACGGGTTTTGAAAAGTAATTAATTTTTATAATGGGGTTTAGCTGCTTTTCACGGCTGTGTTTATGCCGCTTTACACCCCCTTGACTCACTTACAGAGAGATATCAATACATAGGTTTGAAGATTCTTGCTAGTCAGATATATTCTTGTGCGGTGAATAGGGGGTGTTGAGTCCAGTTCACTGAGCAAGGGATAGGTCTTGTCTCTTACATATTGGGTTTATGGAACGGTATCTGAGCTAATTTGAAACCCTTGTTTTATGCATCACCCCACCTCACCTTTCCCGTTCAGCAGCCATAGTGTGTTTCCTAAACGTGGGACTCTGTTCTGTTTTGCAATTCAGTTCAAGTGTAGCGGTTTTTACATTCCCTCTCGAAGTGATATCTTATGATAAGTGTCTTTTTCTGTGTGACTTATTTCACTTAGAATCGTCGTACCTAAATCCACTCATCGTGCTGCTACTAGCCTTATGACGTTGATTTCATGGCTGAGTGATATTCCATTGTACATGAGGACCACAACTTCTTTATCCATTTTTCTCTTTCCTAGGATATTTAAGGTGTAATGAAGTGGGGGTTCTTGTCCACAGAGCAGCCCTAAACTTTGGGGTGCCTGTGTCTTGCTGATTTTTAGTTTTCCCAATTTATACGCCCATGAGTGGAAGTGCCCTATGCTCTCCAAGCTGTGTTTTTTAGATGTTTCAGAACACACCGTACACTTCTCCAGAGTGGCTGTTGGCAATTTACATCCCACCCATCAGCGTAGCAAGGCTCCCATTTCTCCATGGCCGGTCCTGCATTTCTGGTTTGGACACTTTTTTCCGCATGGCCCTTTTGCCCGCTGGGAAGCGAGACTTCTTTGGAGCGCTGATTGGCCTTTCCAGGTTGCTTGGTTGGCCAAAAAGGGCGTATGCGTTTTTTCCTGAATATATTCAGGAAAAAACGCATACGCCCTTTTTGGCCAAGGGCATCATTGTCCACGTTTTGCCGCTTTTCATGTGCTTTCAAGGCGATTCGAATCTACCTCCTGACATCTGTTTCCTGCAATTCTGCCTTGCTTTCAAAGCCTCTTCGTTGCCTTCCCTTAATATATTTGTGGACGAGAGGTATCATTTAAAACTCTGCAGGTTTGTGAATTGCAGTGCCCCTGAGCTCCATTTTTCAACTCGCTTTTTTGGGAGCTGGCCGCAAAAGCGCAGGATTGCTTCAGGCCCTCTTCTGGTTCTGGGGGGCAGGCTGAGCTTGTGCTTAATTCTTCTTCCTGATGGGAAAATAGAGTGACCTGTGCCTGTCCCAACACCTAGAGCTAGTCTCTCATTGGTTCCCCCTCTTCCCCTTCATCCTCAGGACAAATTGCAACCTGTACGGAACAGGAGGTTAAAGGTGCTGATTCTCCAAGGAGGGAGATGGCTAGTAAATCGGCTGGAATGGCGAACCCGAGCAAAGGAGATGAGAAATGAGGTGCGTTTTAGAAACCTTTCCCGATCACACGGTGTACCATCTTCTGGGTTTCTCATGCCTGTTTTCGACGTAGGAAGATGCCCTTGAACCTGGAGATTTGGGACCCATGGGATGGGTACCATGCAGTATTACTTGAAAGGGTCTGCGTTGGCTCACCCAACCTCACCGAACCTCTCAGCCCCAAGAGTGTCCACCCTTATGTCTCAATCAGCTGTGGGTCTAGATATGGTCAATCCAGGTTGCATCACAGCCCCTGAACGAATTTTGTAAGAATTTCTCTCTCTTTCACTGTCTTTGTTTCACGGGTTTTGAAAAGTAATTTATTTTTATAATGGGGTTTAGCTGCTTTTCACGGCTGTGTTTATGCCGCTTTACACCCCCTTGACTCACTTACAGAGAGATATCAATACATAGGTTTGAAGATTCTTACTAGTCAGATATATTCTTGTGCGGTGAATAGGGGGTGTTGAGTCCAGTTCACTGAAAAAGGAATAGGTCTTGTCTCTTACATATTGTGTTTATGGAACGGTATCTGAGCTAATTTGAAACCCTTGTTTTATGCATCACCCCACCTCACCTTTCCCGTTCAGCAGCCATAGTGTGTTTCCTAAACGTGGGACTCTGTTCTGTTTTGCAATTCAGTTCAAGTGTAGCGGTTTTTACATTCCCTCTAGAAGTGATATCTTATGATAAGTGTCTTTTTCTGTGTGACTTATTTCACTTAGAATCGTCGTACCTAAATCCACTCATCGTGCTGCTACTAGCCTTATGACGTTGATTTCATGGCTGAGTGATATTCCATTGTACATGAGGACCACAACTTCTTTATCCATTTTTCTCTTTCCTAGGATATTTAAGGTGTAATGAAGTGGGGGTTCTTGTCCACAGAGCAGCCCTAAACTTTGGGGTGCCTGTGTCTTGCTGATTTTTAGTTTTCCCAATTTATACGCCCATGAGTGGAAGTGCCCTATGCTCTCCAAGCTGTGTTTTTTAGATGTTTCAGAACACACCGTACACTTCTCCAGAGTGGCTGTTGGCAATTTACATCCCACCCATCAGCGTAGCAAGGCTCCCATTTCTCCATGGCCGGTCCTGCATTTCTGGTTTGGACACTTTTTTCCCCATGGCCCTTTTGCCCGCTGGGAAGTGAGACTTCTTTGGAGCGCTGATTGGCCTTTCCAGGTTGCTTGGTTGGCCAAAAAGGGCGTATGCGTTTTTTCCTGAATATATTCAGGAAAAAACGCATACGCCCTTTTTGGCCAAGGGCATCATTGTCCACGTTTTGCCGCTTTTCATGTGCTTTCAAGGCGATTCGAATCTACCTCCTGAAATCTGTTTCCTGCAATTCTGCCTTGCTTTCAAAGCCTCTTCGTTGCCTTCCCTTAATATATTTGTGGACGAGAGGTATCATTTAAAACTCTGCAGGTTTGTGAATTGCAGTGCCCCTGAGCTCCATTTTTCAACTCGCTTTTTTGGGAGCTGGCCGCCAAAGCGCAGGATTGCTTCAGGCCCTCTTCTGGTTCTGGGGGGCAGGCTGAGCTTGTGCTTAATTCTTCTTCCTGATGGGAAAATAGAGTGACCTGTGCCTGTCCCAACACCTAGAGCTAGTCTCTCATTGGTTCCCCCTCTTCCCCTTCATCCTCAGGACAAATTGCAACCTGTACGGAACAGGAGGTTAAAGGTGCTGATTCTCCAAGGAGGGAGATGGCTAGTAAATCGGCTGGAATGGCGAACCCGAGCAAAGGAGATGAGAAATGAGGTGCGTTTTAGAAACCTTTCCCGATCACACGGTGTACCATCTTCTGGGTTTCTCATGCCTGTTTTCGACGTAGGAAGATGCCCTTGAACCTGGAGATTTGGGACCCATGGGATGGGTACCATGCAGTATTACTTGAAAGGGTCTGCGTTGGCTCACCCAACCTCACCGAACCTCTCAGCCCCAAGAGTGTCCACCCTTATGTCTCAATCAGCTGTGGGTCTAGATATGGTCAATCCAGGTTGCATCACAGCCCCTGAACGAATTTTGTAAGAATTTCTCTCTCTTTCACTGTCTTTGTTTCACGGGTTTTGAAAAGTAATTTATTTTTATAATGGGGTTTAGCTGCTTTTCACGGCTGTGTTTATGCCGCTTTACACCCCCTTGACTCACTTACAGAGAGATATCAATACATAGGTTTGAAGATTCTTACTAGTCAGATATATTCTTGTGCGGTGAATAGGGGGTGTTGAGTCCAGTTCACTGAGCAAGGGATAGGTCTTGTCTCTTACATATTGGGTTTATGGAACGGTATCTGAGCTAATTTGAAACCCTTGTTTTATGCATCACCCCACCTCACCTTTCCCGTTCAGCAGCCATAGTGTGTTTCCTAAACGTGGGACTCTGTTCTGTTTTGCAATTCAGTTCAAGTGTAGCGGTTTTTACATTCCCTCTAGAAGTGATATCTTATGATAAGTGTCTTTTTCTGTGTGACTTATTTCACTTAGAATCTTCGTACCTAAATCCACTCATCGTGCTGCTACTAGCCTTATGACGTTGATTTCATGGCTGAGTGATATTCCATTGTACATGAGGACCACAACTTCTTTATCCATTTTTCTCTTTCCTAGGATATTTAAGGTGTAATGAAGTGGGGGTTCTTGTCCACAGAGCAGCCCTAAACTTTGGGGTGCCTGTGTCTTGCTGATTTTTAGTTTTCCCAATTTATACGCCCATGAGTGGAAGTGCCCTATGCTCTCCAAGCTGTGTTTTTTAGATGTTTCAGAACACACCGTACACTTCTCCAGAGTGGCTGTTGGCAATTTACATCCCACCCATCAGCGTAGCAAGGCTCCCATTTCTCCATGGCCGGTCCTGCATTTCTGGTTTGGACACTTTTTTCCCCATGGCCCTTTTGCCCGCTGGGAAGTGAGACTTCTTTGGAGCGCTGATTGGCCTTTCCAGGTTGCTTGGTTGGCCAAAAAGGGCGTATGCGTTTTTTCCTGAATATATTCAGGAAAAAACGCATACGCCCTTTTTGGCCAAGGGCATCATTGTCCACGTTTTGCCGCTTTTCATGTGCTTTCAAGGCGATTCGAATCTACCTCCTGAAATCTGTTTCCTGCAATTCTGCCTTGCTTTCAAAGCCTCTTCGTTGCCTTCCCTTAATATATTTGTGGACGAGAGGTATCATTTAAAACTCTGCAGGTTTGTGAATTGCAGTGCCCCTGAGCTCCATTTTTCAACTCGCTTTTTTGGGAGCTGGCCGCCAAAGCGCAGGATTGCTTCAGGCCCTCTTCTGGTTCTGGGGGGCAGGCTGAGCTTGTGCTTAATTCTTCTTCCTGATGGGAAAATAGAGTGACCTGTGCCTGTCCCAACACCTAGAGCTAGTCTCTCATTGGTTCCCCCTCTTCCCCTTCATCCTCAGGACAAATTGCAACCTGTACGGAACAGGAGGTTAAAGGTGCTGATTCTCCAAGGAGGGAGATGGCTAGTAAATCGGCTGGAATGGCGAACCCGAGCAAAGGAGATGAGAAATGAGGTGCGTTTTAGAAACCTTTCCCGATCACACGGTGTACCATCTTCTGGGTTTCTCATGCCTGTTTTCGACGTAGGAAGATGCCCTTGAACCTGGAGATTTGGGACCCATGGGATGGGTACCATGCAGTATTACTTGAAAGGGTCTGCGTTGGCTCACCCAACCTCACCGAACCTCTCAGCCCCAAGAGTGTCCACCCTTATGTCTCAATCAGCTGTGGGTCTAGATATGGTCAATCCAGGTTGCATCACAGCCCCTGAACGAATTTTGTAAGAATTTCTCTCTCTTTCACTGTCTTTGTTTCACGGGTTTTGAAAAGTAATTTATTTTTATAATGGGGTTTAGCTGCTTTTCACGGCTGTGTTTATGCCGCTTTACACCCCCTTGACTCACTTACAGAGAGATATCAATACATAGGTTTGAAGATTCTTACTAGTCAGATATATTCTTGTGCGGTGAATAGGGGGTGTTGAGTCCAGTTCACTGAAAAAGGAATAGGTCTTGTCTCTTACATATTGGGTTTATGGAACGGTATCTGAGCTAATTTGAAACCCTTGTTTTATGCATCACCCCACCTCACCTTTCCCGTTCAGCAGCCATAGTGTGTTTCCTAAACGTGGGACTCTGTTCTGTTTTGCAATTCAGTTCAAGGGTAGCGGTTTTTACATTCCCTCTAGAAGTGATATCTTATGATAAGTGTCTTTTTCTGTGTGACTTATTTCACTTAGAATCGTCGTACCTAAATCCACTCATCGTGCTGCTACTAGCCTTATGACGTTGATTTCATGGCTGAGTGATATTCCATTGTACATGAGGACCACAACTTCTTTATCCATTTTTCTCTTTCCTAGGATATTTAAGGTGTAATGAAGTGGGGGTTCTTGTCCACAGAGCAGCCCTAAACTTTGGGGTGCCTGTGTCTTGCTGATTTTTAGTTTTCCCAATTTATACGCCCATGAGTGGAAGTGCCCTATGCTCTCCAAGCTGTGTTTTTAGGTGTTTCAGAACACACCGTACACTTCTCCAGAGTGGCTGTTGGCAATTTACATCCCACCCATCAGCGTAGCAAGGCTCCCATTTCTCCATGGCCGGTCCTGCATTTCTGGTTTGGACACTTTTTTCCGCATGGCCCTTTTGCCCGCTGGGAAGCGAGACTTCTTTGGAGCGCTGATTGGCCTTTCCAGGTTGCTTGGTTGGCCAAAAAGGGCGTATGCGTTTTTTCCTGAATATATTCAGGAAAAAACGCATACGCCCTTTTTGGCCAAGGGCATCATTGTCCACGTTTTGCCGCTTTTCATGTGCTTTCAAGGCGATTCGAATCTACCTCCTGAAATCTGTTTCCTGCAATTCTGCCTTGCTTTCAAAGCCTCTTCGTTGCCTTCCCTTAATATATTTGTGGACGAGAGGTATCATTTAAAATTCTGCAGGTTTGTGAATTGCAGTGCCCCTGAGCTCCATTTTTCAACTCGCTTTTTTGGGAGCTGGCCGCAAAAGCGCAGGATTGCTTCAGGCCCTCTTCTGGTTCTGGGGGGCAGGCTGAGCTTGTGCTTAATTCTTCTTCCTGATGGGAAAATAGAGTGACCTGTGCCTGTCCCAACACCTAGAGCTAGTCTCTCATTGGTTCCCCCTCTTCCCCTTCATCCTCAGGACAAATTGCAACCTGTACGGAACAGGAGGTTAAAGGTGCTGATTCTCCAAGGAGGGAGATGGCTAGTAAATCGGCTGGAATGGCGAACCCGAGCAAAGGAGATGAGAAATGAGGTGCGTTTTAGAAACCTATCCCGATCACACGGTGTACCATCTTCTGGGTTTCTCATGCCTGTTTTCGACGTAGGAAGATGCCCTTGAACCTGGAGATTTGGGACCCATGGGATGGGTACCATGCAGTATTACTTGAAAGGGTCTGCGTTGGCTCACCCAACCTCACCGAACCTCTCAGCCCCAAGAGTGTCCACCCTTATGTCTCAATCAGCTGTGGGTCTAGATATGGTCAATCCAGGTTGCATCACAGCCCCTGAACGAATTTTGTAAGAATTTCTCTCTCTTTCACTGTCTTTGTTTCACGGGTTTTGAAAAGTAATTTATTTTTATAATGGGGTTTAGCTGCTTTTCACGGCTGTGTTTATGCCGCTTTACACCCCCTTGACTCACTTACAGAGAGATATCAATACATAGGTTTGAAGATTCTTACTAGTCAGATATATTCTTGTGTGGTGAATAGGGGGTGTTGA
Organism: Balaenoptera acutorostrata; assembly: GCF_949987535.1. Taxonomy (NCBI): domain Eukaryota; kingdom Metazoa; phylum Chordata; class Mammalia; order Artiodactyla; family Balaenopteridae; genus Balaenoptera; species Balaenoptera acutorostrata. The sequence goes on from NW_026646320.1 coordinate 22,682, forward strand.
GTCCAGTTCACTGAGCAAGGGATAGGTCTTGTCTCTTACATATTGGGTTTATGGAACGGTATCTGAGCTAATTTGAAACACTTGTTTTATGCATCACCCCACCTCACCTTTCCCGTTCAGCAGCCATAGTGTGTTTCCTAAACGTGGGACTCTGTTCTGTTTTGCAATTCAGTTCAAGTGTAGCGGTTTTTACATTCCCTCTAGAAGTGATATCTTATGATAAGTGTCTTTTTCTGTGTGACTTATTTCACTTAGAATCGTCGTACCTAAATCCACTCATCGTGCTGCTACTAGCCTTATGACGTTGATTTCATGGCTGAGTGATATTCCATTGTACATGAGGACCACAACTTCTTTATCCATTTTTCTCTTTCCTAGGATATTTAAGGTGTAATGAAGTGGGGGTTCTTGTCCACAGAGCAGCCCTAAACTTTGGGGTGCCTGTGTCTTGCTGATTTTTAGTTTTCCCAATTTATACGCCCATGAGTGGAAGTGCCCTATGCTCTCCAAGCTGTGTTTTTAGGTGTTTCAGAACACACCGTACACTTCTCCGGAGTGCCTGTTGGCAATTTACATCCCACCCATCAGCGTAGCAAGGCTCCCATTTCTCCATGGCCGGTCCTGCATTTCTGGTTTGGACACTTTTTTCCCCATGGCCCTTTTGCCCGCTGGGAAGCGAGACTTCTTTGGAGCGCTGATTGGCCTTTCCAGGTTGCTTGGTTGGCCAAAAAGGGCGTATGCGTTTTTTCCTGAATATATTCAGGAAAAAACGCATACGCCCTTTTTGGCCAAGGGCATCATTGTCCACGTTTTGCCGCTTTTCATGTGCTTTCAAGGCGATTCGAATCTACCTCCTGAAATCTGTTTCCTGCAATTCTGCCTTGCTTTCAAAGCCTCTTCGTTGCCTTCCCTTAATATATTTGTGGACGAGAGGTATCATTTAAAATTCTGCAGCTTTGTGAATTGCAGTGCCCCTGAGCTCCATTTTTCAACTCGCTTTTTTGGGAGCTGGCCGCAAAAGCGCAAGATTGCTTCAGGCCCTCTTCTGGTTCTGGGGGGCAGGCTGAGCTTGTGCTTAATTCTTCTTCCTGATGGGAAAATAGAGTGACCTGTGCCTGTCCCAACACCTAGAGCTAGTCTCTCATTGGTTCCCCCTCTTCCCCTTCATCCTCAGGACAAATTGCAACCTGTACGGAACAGTAGGTTAAAGGTGCTGATTCTCCAAGGAGGGAGATGGCTAGTAAATCGGCTGGAATGGCGAACCCGAGCAAAGGAGATGAGAAATGAGGTGCGTTTTAGAAACCTATCCCGATCACACGGTGTACCATCTTCTGGGTTTCTCATGCTTGTTTTCGACGTAGGAAGATGCCCTTGAACCTGGAGATTTGGGACCCATGGGATGGGTACCATGCAGTATTACTTGAAAGGGTCTGCGTTGGCTCACCCAACCTCACCGAACCTCTCAGCCCCAAGAGTGTCCACCCTTATGTCTCAATCAGCTGTGGGTCTAGATATGGTCAATCCAGGTTGCATCACAGCCCCTGAACGAATTTTGTAAGAATTTCTCTCTCTTTCACTGTCTTTGTTTCACGGGTTTTGAAAAGTAATTTATTTTTATAATGGGGTTTAGCTGCTTTTCACGGCTGTGTTTATGCCGCTTTACACCCCCTTGACTCACTTACAGAGAGATATCAATACATAGGTTTGAAGATTCTTACTAGTCAGATATATTCTTGTGCGGTGAATAGGGGGTGTTGAGTCCAGTTCACTGAGCAAGGGATAGGTCTTGTCTCTTACATATTGGGTTTATGGAACGGTATCTGAGCTAATTTGAAACACTTGTTTTATGCATCACCCCACCTCACCTTTCCCGTTCAGCAGCCATAGTGTGTTTCCTAAACGTGGGACTCTGTTCTGTTTTGCAATTCAGTTCAAGTGTAGCGGTTTTTACATTCCCTCTCGAAGTGATATCTTATGATAAGTGTCTTTTTCTGTGTGACTTATTTCACTTAGAATCGTCGTACCTAAATCCACTCATCGTGCTGCTACTAGCCTTATGACGTTGATTTCATGGCTGAGTGATATTCCATTGTACATGAGGACCACAACTTCTTTATCCATTTTTCTCTTTCCTAGGATATTTAAGGTGTAATGAAGTGGGGGTTCTTGTCCACAGAGCAGCCCTAAACTTTGGGGTGCCTGTGTCTTGCTGATTTTTAGTTTTCCCAATTTATACGCCCATGAGTGGAAGTGCCCTATGCTCTCCAAGCTGTGTTTTTTAGATGTTTCAGAACACACCGCACACTTCTCCAGAGTGGCTGTTGGCAATTTACATCCCACCCATCAGCGTAGCAAGGCTCCCATTTCTCCATGGCCGGTCCTGCATTTCTGGTTTGGACACTTTTTTCCGCATGGCCCTTTTGCCCGCTGGGAAGCGAGACTTCTTTGGAGCGCTGATTGGCCTTTCCAGGTTGCTTGGTTGGCCAAAAAGGGCGTATGCGTTTTTTCCTGAATATATTCAGGAAAAAACGCATACGCCCTTTTTGGCCAAGGGCATCATTGTCCACGTTTTGCCGATTTTCATGTGCTTTCAAGGCGATTCGAATCTACCTCCTGACATCTGTTTCCTGCAATTCTGCCTTGCTTTCAAAGCCTCTTCGTTGCCTTCCCTTAATATATTTGTGGACGAGAGGTATCATTTAAAACTCTGCAGGTTTGTGAATTGCAGTGCCCCTGAGCTCCATTTTTCAACTCGCTTTTTTGGGAGCTGGCCGCAAAAGCGCAGGATTGCTTCAGGCCCTCTTCTGGTTCTGGGGGGCAGGCTGAGCTTGTGCTTAATTCTTCTTCCTGATGGGAAAATAGAGTGACCTGTGCCTGTCCCAACACCTAGAGCTAGTCTCTCATTGGTTCCCCCTCTTCCCCTTCATCCTCAGGACAAATTGCAACCTGTACGGAACAGGAGGTTAAAGGTGCTGATTCTCCAAGGAGGGAGATGGCTAGTAAATCGGCTGGAATGGCGAACCCGAGCAAAGGAGATGAGAAATGAGGTGCGTTTTAGAAACCTTTCCCGATCACACGGTGTACCATCTTCTGGGTTTCTCATGCCTGTTTTCGACGTAGGAAGATGCCCTTGAACCTGGAGATTTGGGACCCATGGGATGGGTACCATGCAGTATTACTTGAAAGGGTCTGCGTTGGCTCACCCAACCTCACCGAACCTCTCAGCCCCAAGAGTGTCCACCCTTATGTCTCAATCAGCTGTGGGTCTAGATATGGTCAATCCAGGTTGCATCACAGCCCCTGAACGAATTTTGTAAGAATTTCTCTCTCTTTCACTGTCTTTGTTTCACGGGTTTTGAAAAGTAATTTATTTTTATAATGGGGTTTAGCTGCTTTTCACGGCTGTGTTTATGCCGCTTTACACCCCCTTGACTCACTTACAGAGAGATATCAATACATAGGTTTGAAGATTCTTACTAGTCAGATATATTCTTGTGCGGTGAATAGGGGGTGTTGAGTCCAGTTCACTGAAAAAGGAATAGGTCTTGTCTCTTACATATTGGGTTTATGGAACGGTATCTGAGCTAATTTGAAACCCTTGTTTTATGCATCACCCCACCTCACCTTTCCCGTTCAGCAGCCATAGTGTGTTTCCTAAACGTGTGACTCTGTTCTGTTTTGCAATTCAGTTCAAGTGTAGCGGTTTTTACATTCCCTCTAGAAGTGATATCTTATGATAAGTGTCTTTTTCTGTGTGACTTATTTCACTTAGAATCGTCGTACCTAAATCCACTCATCGTGCTGCTACTAGCCTTATGACGTTGATTTCATGGCTGAGTGATATTCCATTGTACATGAGGACCACAACTTCTTTATCCAGTTTTCTCTTTCCTAGGATATTTAAGGTGTAATGAAGTGGGGGTTCTTGTCCACAGAGCAGCCCTAAACTTTGGGGTGCCTGTGTCTTGCTGATGTTTAGTTTTCCCAATTTATACGCCCATGAGTGGAAGTGCCCTATGCTCTCCAAGCTGTGTTTTTAGATGTTTCAGAACACACCGTACACTTCTCCGGAGTGCCTGTTGGCAATTTACATCCCACCCATCAGCGTAGCAAGGCTCCCATTTCTCCATGGCCGGTCCTGCATTTCTGGTTTGGACACTTTTTTCCCCATGGCCCTTTTGCCCGCTGGGAAGCGAGACTTCTTTGGAGCGCTGATTGGCCTTTCCAGGTTGCTTGGTTGGCCAAAAAGGGCGTATGCGTTTTTTCCTGAATATATTCAGGAAAAAACGCATACGCCCTTTTTGGCCAAGGGCATCATTGTCCACGTTTTGCCGCTTTACATGTGCTTTCAAGGCGATTCGAATCTACCTCCTGAAATCTGTTTCCTGCAATTCTGCCTTGCTTTCAAAGCCTCTTCGTTGCCTTCCCTTAATATATTTGTGGACGAGAGGTATCATTTAAAATTCTGCAGCTTTGTGAATTGCAGTGCCCCTGAGCTCCATTTTTCAACTCGCTTTTTTGGGAGCTGGCCGCCAAAGCGCAGGATTGCTTCAGGCCCTCTTCTGGTTCTGGGGGGCAGGCTGAGCTTGTGCTTAATTCTTCTTCCTGATGGGAAAATAGAGTGACCTGTGCCTGTCCCAACACCTAGAGCTAGTCTCTCATTGGTTCCCCCTCTTCCCCTTCATCCTCAGGACAAATTGCAACCTGTACGGAACAGGAGGTTAAAGGTGCTGATTCTCCAAGGAGGGAGATGGCTAGTAAATCGGCTGGAATGGCGAACCCGAGCAAAGGAGATGAGAAATGAGGTGCGTTTTAGAAACCTATCCCGATCACACGGTGAACCATCTTCTGGGTTTCTCATGCTTGTTTTCGACGTAGGAAGATGCCCTTGAACCTGGAGATTTGGGACCCATGGGATGGGTACCATGCAGTATTACTTGAAAGGGTCTGCGTTGGCTCACCCAACCTCACCGAACCTCTCAGCCCCAAGAGTGTCCACCCTTATGTCTCAATCAGCTGTGGGTCTAGATATGGTCAATCCAGGTTGCATCACAGCCCCTGAACGAATTTTGTAAGAATTTCTCTCTCTTTCACTGTCTTTGTTTCACGGGTTTTGAAAAGTAATTTATTTTTATAATGGGGTTTAGCTGCTTTTCACGGCTGTGTTTATGCCGCTTTACACCCCCTTGACTCACTTACAGAGAGATATCAATACATAGGTTTGAAGATTCTTACTAGTCAGATATATTCTTGTGCGGTGAATAGGGGGTGTTGAGTCCAGTTCACTGAGCAAGGGATAGGTCTTGTCTCTTACATATTGGGTTTATGGAACGGTATCTGAGCTAATTTGAAACACTTGTTTTATGCATCACCCCACCTCACCTTTCCCGTTCAGCAGCCATAGTGTGTTTCCTAAACGTGGGACTCTGTTCTGTTTTGCAATTCAGTTCAAGTGTAGCGGTTTTTACATTCGCTCTCGAAGTGATATCTTATGATAAGTGTCTTTTTCTGTGTGACTTATTTCACTTAGAATCGTCGTACCTAAATCCACTCATCGTGCTGCTACTAGCCTTATGACGTTGATTTCATGGCTGAGTGATATTCCATTGTACATGAGGACCACAACTTCTTTATCCATTTTTCTCTTTCCTAGGATATTTAAGGTGTAATGAAGTGGGGGTTCTTGTCCACAGAGCAGCCCTAAACTTTGGGGTGCCTGTGTCTTGCTGATTTTTAGTTTTCCCAATTTATACGCCCATGAGTGGAAGTGCCCTATGCTCTCCAAGCTGTGTTTTTTAGATGTTTCAGAACACACCGTACACTTCTCCAGAGTGGCTGTTGGCAATTTACATCCCACCCATCAGCGTAGCAAGGCTCCCATTTCTCCATGGCCGGTCCTGCATTTCTGGTTTGGACACTTTTTTCCGCATGGCCCTTTTGCCCGCTGGGAAGCGAGACTTCTTTGGAGCGCTGATTGGCCTTTCCAGGTTGCTTGGTTGGCCAAAAAGGGCGTATGCGTTTTTTCCTGAATATATTCAGGAAAAAACGCATACGCCCTTTTTGGCCAAGGGCATCATTGTCCACGTTTTGCCGCTTTTCATGTGCTTTCAAGGCGATTCGAATCTACCTCCTGACATCTGTTTCCTGCAATTCTGCCTTGCTTTCAAAGCCTCTTCGTTGCCTTCCCTTAATATATTTGTGGACGAGAGGTATCATTTAAAACTCTGCAGGTTTGTGAATTGCAGTGCCCCTGAGCTCCATTTTTCAACTCGCTTTTTTGGGAGCTGGCCGCAAAAGCGCAGGATTGCTTCTGGCCCTCTTCTGGTTCTGGGGGGCAGGCTGAGCTTGTGCTTAATTCTTCTTCGTGATGGGAAAATAGAGTGACCTGTGCCTGTCCCAAAACCTAGAGCTAGTCTCTCATTGGTTCCCCCTCTTCCCCTTCATCCTCAGGACAAATTGCAACCTGTACGGAACAGGAGGTTAAAGGTGCTGATTCTCCAAGGAGGGAGATGGCTAGTAAATCGGCTGGAATGGCGAACCCGAGCAAAGGAGATGAGAAATGAGGTGCGTTTTAGAAACCTATCCTGATCACACGGTGTACCATCTTCTGGGTTTCTCATGCCTGTTTTCGACGTAGGAAGATGCCCTTGAACCTGGAGATTTGGGACCCATGGGATGGGTACCATGCAGTATTACTTGAAAGGGTCTGCGTTGGCTCACCCAACCTCACCGAACCTCTCAGCCCCAAGAGTGTCCACCCTTATGTCTCAATCAGCTGTGCGTCTAGATATGGTCAATCCAGGTTGCATCACAGCCCCTGAACGAATTTTGTAAGAATTTCTCTCTCTTTCACTGTCTTTGTTTCACGGGTTTTGAAAAGTAATTTATTTTTATAATGGGGTTTAGCTGCTTTTCACGGCTGTGTTTATGCCGCTTTACACCCCCTTGACTCACTTACAGAGAGATATCAATACATAGGTTTGAAGATTCTTACTAGTCAGATATATTCTTGTGCGGTGAATAGGGGGTGTTGAGTCCAGTTCACTGAAAAAGGAATAGGTCTTGTCTCTTACATATTGGGTTTATGGAACGGTATCGGAGCTAATTTGAAACCCTTGTTTTATGCATCACCCCACCTCACCTTTCCCGTTCAGCAGCCATAGTGTGTTTTCTAAACGTGTGACTCTGTTCTGTTTTGTAATTCAGTTCAAGTGTAGCGGTTTTTACATTCCCTCTCTAAGTGATATCTTATGATAAGTGTCTTTTTCTGTGTGACTTATTTCACTTAGAATCGTCGTACCTAAATCCACTCATCGTGCTGCTACTAGCCTTATGACGTTGATTTCATGGCTGAGTGATATTCCATTGTACATGAGGATCACAACTTCTTTATCCAGTTTTCTCTTTCCTAGGATATTTAAGGTGTAATGAAGTGGGGGTTCTTGTCCACAGAGCAGCCCTAAACTTTGGGTTGCCTGTGTCTTGCTGATGTTTAGTTTTCCCAATTTATACGCCCATGAGTGGAAGTGCCCTATGCTCTCCAAGCTGTGTTTTTAGATGTTTCAGAACACACCGTACACTTCTCCGGAGTGCCTGTTGGCAATTTACATCCCACCCATCAGCGTAGCAAGGCTCCCATTTCTCCATGGCCGGTCCTGCATTTCTGGTTTGGACACTTTTTTCCCCATGGCCCTTTTGCCCGCTGGGAAGCGAGACTTGTTTGGAGCGCTGATTTGCCTTTCCAGGTTGCTTGGTTGGCCAAAAAGGGCGTATGCGTTTTTTCCTGAATATATTCAGGAAAAAACGCATACGCCCTTTTTGGCCAAGGGCATCATTGTCCACGTTTTGCCGCTTTTCATGTGCTTTCAAGGTGATTCGAATCTACCTCCTGAAATCTGTTTCCTGCAATTCTGCCTTGCTTTCAAAGCCTCTTCGTTGCCTTCCCTTAATATATTTGTGGACGAGAGGTATCATTTAAAACTCTGCAGGTTTGTGAATTGCAGTGCCCCTGAGCTCCATTTTTCAACTCGCTTTTTTGGGAGCTGGCCGCAAAAGCGCAGGATTGCTTCTGGCCCTCTTCTGGTTCTGGGGGGCAGGCTGAGCTTGTGCTTAATTCTTCTTCGTGATGGGAAAATAGAGTGACCTGTGCCTGTCCCAAAACCTAGAGCTAGTCTCTCATTGGTTCCCCCTCTTCCCCTTCATCCTCAGGACAAATTGCAACCTGTACGGAACAGGAGGTTAAAGGTGCTGATTCTCCAAGGAGGGAGATGGCTAGTAAATCGGCTGGAATGGTGAACCCGAGCAAAGGAGATGAGAAATGAGGTGCGTTTTAGAAACCTATCCTGATCACACGGTGTACCATCTTCTGGGTTTCTCATGCCTGTTTTCGACGTAGGAAGATGCCCTTGAACCTGGAGATTTGGGACCCATGGGATGGGTACCATGCAGTATTACTTGAAAGGGTCTGCGTTGGCTCACCCAACCTCACCGAACCTCTCAGCCCCAAGAGTGTCCACCCTTATGTCTCAATCAGCTGTGCGTCTAGATATGGTCAATCCAGGTTGCATCACAGCCCCTGAACGAATTTTGTAAGAATTTCTCTCTCTTTCACTGTCTTTGTTTCACGGGTTTTGAAAAGTAATTTATTTTTATAATGGGGTTTAGCTGCTTTTCACGGCTGTGTTTATGCCGCTTTACACCCCCTTGACTCACTTACAGAGAGATATCAATACATAGGTTTGAAGATTCTTACTAGTCAGATATATTCTTGTGCGGTGAATAGGGGGTGTTGAATCCAGTTCACTGAGCAAGGAATAGGTCTTGTCTCTTACATATTGGGTTTATGGAACGGTATCTGAGCTAATTTGAAACCCTTGTTTTATGCATCACCCCACCTCACCTTTCCCGTTCAGCAGCCATAGTGTGTTTCCTAAACGTGTGACTCTGTTCTGTTTTGCATTTCAGTTCAAGTGTAGCGGTTTTTACATTCCCTCTAGAAGTGATATCTTATGATAAGTGTCTTTTTCTGTGTGACTTATTTCACTTAGAATCGTCGTACCTAAATCCACTCATCGTGCTGCTACTAGCCTTATGACGTTGATTTCATGGCTGAGTGATATTCCATTGTACATGAGGACCACAACTTCTTTATCCATTTTTCTCTTTCCTAGGATATTTAAGGTGTAATGAAGTGGGGGTTCTTGTCCACAGAGCAGCCCTAAACTTTGGGGTGCCTGTGTCTTGCTGAATTTTAATTTTCCCAATTTATACGCCCATGAGTGGAAGTGCCCTATGCTCTCCAAGCTGTGTTTTTTAGATGTTTCAGAACACACCGTACACTTCTCCAGAGTGGCTGTTGGCAATTTACATCCCACCCATCAGCGTAGCAAGGCTCCCATTTCTCCATGGCCGGTCCTGCATTTCTGGTTTGGACACTTTTTTCCGCATGGCCCTTTTGCCCGCTGGGAAGCGAGACTTCTTTGGAGCGCTGATTGGCCTTTCCAGGTTGCTTGGTTGGCCAAAAAGGGCGTATGCGTTTTTTCCTGAATATATTCAGGAAAAAACGCATACGCCCTTTTTGGCCAAGGGCATCATTGTCCACGTTTTGCCGCTTTTCATGTGCTTTCAAGGCGATTCGAATCTACCTCCTGAAATCTGTTTCCTGCAATTCTGCCTTGCTTTCAAAGCCTCTTCGTTGCCTTCCCTTAATATATTTGTGGACGAGAGGTATCATTTAAAACTCTGCAGGTTTGTGAATTGCAGTGCCCCTGAGCTCCATTTTTCAACTCGCTTTTTTGGGAGCTGGCCGCAAAAGCGCAGGATTGCTTCAGGCCCTCTTCTGGTTCTGGGGGGCAGGCTGAGCTTGTGCTTAATTCTTCTTCCTGATGGGAAAATAGAGTGACCTGTGCCTGTCCCAACACCTAGAGCTAGTCTCTCATTGGTTCCCCCTCTTCCCGTTCATCCTCAGGACAAATTGCAACCTGTACGGAACAGGAGGTTAAAGGTGCTGATTCTCCAAGGAGGGAGATGGCTAGTAAATCGGCTGGAATGGCGAACCCGAGCAAAGGAGATGAGAAATGAGGTGCGTTTTAGAAACCTTTCCCGATCACACGGTGTACCATCTTCTGGGTTTCTCATGCCTGTTTTCGACGTAGGAAGATGCCCTTGAACCTGGAGATTTGGGACCCATGGGATGGGTACCATGCAGTATTACTTGAAAGGGTCTGCGTTGGCTCACCCAACCTCACCGAACCTCTCAGCCCCAAGAGTGTCCACCCTTATGTCTCAATCAGCTGTGGGTCTAGATATGGTCAATCCAGGTTGCATCACAGCCCCTGAACGAATTTTGTAAGAATTTCTCTCTCTTTCACTGTCTTTGTTTCACGGGTTTTGAAAAGTAATTTATTTTTATAATGGGGTTTAGCTGCTTTTCACGGCTGTGTTTATGCCGCTTTACACCCCCTTGACTCACTTACAGAGAGATATCAATACATAGGTTTGAAGATTCTTACTAGTCAGATATATTCTTGTGTGGTGAATAGGGGGTGTTGAGTCCAGTTCACTGAGCAAGGGATAGGTCTTGTCTCTTACATATTGGGTTTATGGAACGGTATCTGAGCTAATTTGAAACACTTGTTTTATGCATCACCCCACCTCACCTTTCCCGTTCAGCAGCCATAGTGTGTTTCCTAAACGTGGGACTCTGTTCTGTTTTGCAATTCAGTTCAAGTGTAGCGGTTTTTACATTCCCTCTAGAAGTGATATCTTATGATAAGTGTCTTTTTCTGTGTGACTTATTTCACTTAGAATCGTCGTACCTAAATCCACTCATCGTGCTGCTACTAGCCTTATGACGTGGATTTCATGGCTGAGTGATATTCCATTGTACATGAGGACCACAACTTCTTTATCCATTTTTCTCTTTCCTAGGATATTTAAGGTGTAATGAAGTGGGGGTTCTTGTCCACAGAGCAGCCCTAAACTTTGGGGTGCCTGTGTCTTGCTGATTTTTAGTTTTCCCAATTTATACGCCCATGAGTGGAAGTGCCCTATGCTCTCCAAGCTGTGTTTTTAGATGTTTCAGAACACACCGTACACTTCTCCGGAGTGCCTGTTGGCAATTTACATCCCACCCATCAGCGTAGCAAGGCTCCCATTTCTCCATGGCCGGTCCTGCATTTCTGGTTTGGACACTTTTTTCCCCATGGCCCTTTTGCCCGCTGGGAAGTGAGACTTCTTTGGAGCGCTGATTGGCCTTTCCAGGTTGCTTGGTTGGCCAAAAAGGGCGTATGCGTTTTTTCCTGAATATATTCAGGAAAAAACGCATACGCCCTTTTTGGCCAACGGCATCATTGTCCACGTTTTGCCGCTTTTCATGTGCTTTCAAGGCGATTCGAATCTACCTCCTGAAATCTGTTTCCTGCAATTCTGCCTTGCTTTCAAAGCCTCTTCGTTGCCTTCCCTTAATATATTTGTGGACGAGAGGTATCATTTAAAACTCTGCAGGTTTGTGAATTGCAGTGCCCCTGAGCTCCATTTTTCAACTCGCTTTTTTGGGAGCTGGCCGCAAAAGCGCAGGATTGCTTCAGGCCCTCTTCTGGTTCTGGGGGGCAGGCTGAGCTTGTGCTTAATTCTTCTTCCTGATGGGAAAATAGAGTGACCTGTGCCTGTCCCAACACCTAGAGCTAGTCTCTCATTGGTTCCCCCTCTTCCCCTTCATCCTCAGGACAAATTGCAACCTGTACGGAACAGGAGGTTAAAGGTGCTGATTCTCCAAGGAGGGAGATGGCTAGTAAATCGGCTGGAATGGCGAACCCGAGCAAAGGAGATGAGAAATGAGGTGCGTTTTAGAAACCTATCCCGATCACACGGTGTACCATCTTCTGGGTTTCTCATGCCTGTTTTCGACGTAGGAAGATGCCCTTGAACCTGGAGATTTGGGACCCATGGGATGGGTACCATGCAGTATTACTTGAAAGGGTCTGCGTTGGCTCACCCAACCTCACCGAACCTCTCAGCCCCAAGAGTGTCCACCCTTATGTCTCAATCAGCTGTGGGTCTAGATATGGTCAATCCAGGTTGCATCACAGCCCCTGAACGAATTTTGTAAGAATTTCTCTCTCTTTCACTGTCTTTGTTTCACGGGTTTTGAAAAGTAATTTATTTTTATAATGGGGTTTAGCTGCTTTTCACGGCTGTGTTTATGTCGCTTTACACCCCCTTGACTCACTTACAGAGAGATATCAATACATAGGTTTGAAGATTCTTACTAGTCAGATATATTCTTGTGCGGTGAATAGGGGGTGTTGAATCCAGTTCACTGAGCAAGGAATAGGTCTTGTCTCTTACATATTGGGTTTATGGAACGGTATCGGAGCTAATTTGAAACCCTTGTTTTATGCATCACCCCACCTCACCTTTCCCGTTCAGCAGCCATAGTGTGTTTCCTAAACGTGGGACTCTGTTCTGTTTTGCAATTCAGTTCAAGTGTAGCGGTTTTTACATTCCCTCTCTAAGTGATATCTTATGATAAGTGTCTTTTCTGTGTGACTTATTTCACTTAGAATCGTCGTACCTAAATCCACTCATCGTGCTGCTACTAGCTTTATGACGTTGATTTCATGGCTGAGTGATATTCCATTGTACATGAGAACCACAACTTCTTTATCCATTTTTCTCTTTCCTAGGATATTTAAGGTGTAATGAAGTGGGGGTTCTTGTCCACAGAGCAGCCCTAAACTTTGGGGTGCCTGTGTCTTGCTGATTTTTAGTTTTCCCAATTTATACGCCCATGAGTGGAAGTGCCCTATGCTCTCCAAGCTGTGTTTTTTAGATGTTTCAGAACACACCGTACACTTCTCCAGAGTGGCTGTTGGCAATTTACATCCCACCCATCAGCGTAGCAAGGCTCCCATTTCTCCATGGCCGGTCCTGCATTTCTGGTTTGGACACTTTTTTCCGCATGGCCCTTTTGCCCGCTGGGAAGCGAGACTTCTTTGGAGTGCTGATTGGCCTTTCCAGGTTGCTTGGTTGGCCAAAAAGGGCGTATGCGTTTTTTCCTGAATATATTCAGGAAAAAACGCATACGCCCTTTTTGGCCAAGGGCATCATTGTCCACGTTTTGCCGCTTTTCATGTGCTTTCAAGGCGATTCGAATCTACCTCCTGAAATCTGTTTCCTGCAATTCTGCCTTGCTTTCAAAGCCTCTTCGTTGCCTTCCCTTAATATATTTGTGGACGAGAGGTATCATTTAAAACTCTGCAGGTCTGTGAATTGTAGTGCCCCTGAGCTCCATTTTTCAACTCGCTTTTTTGGGAGCTGGCCGCAAAAGCGCAGGATTGCTTCAGGCCCTCTTCTGGTTCTGGGGGGCAGGCTGAGCTTGTGCTTAATTCTTCTTCCTGATGGGAAAATAGAGTGACCTGTGCCTGTCCCAACACCTAGAGCTAGTCTCTCATTGGTTCCCCCTCTTCCCCTTCATCCTCAGGACAAATTGCAACCTGTATGGAACAGGAGGTTAAAGGTGCTGATTCTCCAAGGAGGGAGATGGCTAGTAAATCGGCTGGAATGGCGAACCCGAGCAAAGGAGATGAGAAATGAGGTGCGTTTTAGAAACCTTTCCCGATCACACGGTGTACCATCTTCTGGGTTTCTCATGCCTGTTTTCGACGTAGGAAGATGCCCTTGAACCTGGAGATTTGGGACCCATGGGATGGGTATCATGCAGTATTACTTGAAAGGGTCTGCGTTGGCTCACCCAACCTCACCGAACCTCTCAGCCCCAAGAGTGTCCACCCTTATGTCTCAATCAGCTGTGGGTCTAGATATGGTCAATCCAGGTTGCATCACAGCCCCTGAACGAATTTTGTAAGAATTTCTCTCTCTTTCACTGTCTTTGTTTCACGGGTTTTGAAAAGTAATTTATTTTTATAATGGGGTTTAGCTGCTTTTCACGGCTGTGTTTATGCCGCTTTACACCACCTTGACTCACTTACAGAGAGATATCAATACATAGGTTTGAAGATTCTTACTAGTCAGATATATTCTTGTGCGGTGAATAGGGGGTGTTGAGTCCAGTTCACTGAGCAAGGAATAGGTCTTGTCTCTTACATATTGGGTTTATGGAACGGTATCTGAGCTAATTTGAAACCCTTGTTTTATGCATCACCCCACCTCACCTTTCCCGTTCAGCAGCCATAGTGTGTTTCCTAAACGTGGGACTCTGTTCTGTTTTGCAATTCAGTTCAAGTGTAGCGGTTTTTACATTCCCTCTAGAAGTGATATCTTATGATAAGTGTCTTTTTCTGTGTGACTTATTTCACTTAGAATCGTCGTACCTAAATCCACTCATCGTGCTGCTACTAGCCTTATGACGTTGATTTCATGGCTGAGTGATATTCCATTGTACTTGAGGATCACAACTTCTTTATCCATTTTTCTCTTTCCTAGGATATTTAAGGTGTAATGAAGTGGTGGTTCTTGTCCACAGAGCAGCCCTAAACTTTGGGGTGCCTGTGTCTTGCTGATGTTTAGTTTTCCCAATTTATACGCCCATGAGTGGAAGTGCCCTATGCTCTCCAAGCTGTGTTTTTAGATGTTTCAGAACACACCGTACACTTCTCCGGAGTGCCTGTTGGCAATTTACATCCCACCCATCAGCGTAGCAAGGCTCCCATTTCTCCATGGCCGGTCCTGCATTTCTGGTTTGGACACTTTTTTCCCCATGGCCCTTTTGCCCGCTGGGAAGCGAGACTTCTTTGGAGCGCTGATTGGCCTTTCCAGGTTGCTTGGTTGGCCAAAAAGGGCGTATGCGTTTTTTCCTGAATATATTCAGGAAAAAACGCATACGCCCTTTTTGGCCAAGGGCATCATTGTCCACGTTTTGCCGCTTTTCATGTGCTTTCAAGGCGATTCGAATCTACCTCCTGAAATCTGTTTCCTGCAATTCTGCCTTGCTTTCAAAGCCTCTTCGTTGCCTTCCCTTAATATATTTGTGGACGAGAGGTATCATTTAAAACTCTGCAGGTTTGTGAATTGCAGTGCCCCTGAGCTCCATTTTTCAACTCGCTTTTTTGGGAGCTGGCCGCAAAAGCGCAGGATTGCTTCAGGCCCTCTTCTGGTTCTGGGGGGCAGGCTGAGCTTGTGCTTAATTCTTCTTCCTGATGGGAAAATAGAGTGACCTGTGCCTGTCCCAACACCTAGAGCTAGTCTCTCATTGGTTCCCCCTCTTCCCCTTCATCCTCAGGACAAATTGCAACCTGTATGGAACAGGAGGTTAAAGGTGCTGATTCTCCAAGGAGGGAGATGGCTAGTAAATCGGCTGGAATGGCGAACCCGAGCAAAGGAGATGAGAAATGAGGTGCGTTTTAGAAACCTTTCCCGATCACACGGTGTACCATCTTCTGGGTTTCTCATGCCTGTTTTCGACGTAGGAAGATGCCCTTGAACCTGGAGATTTGGGACCCATGGGATGGGTATCATGCAGTATTACTTGAAAGGGTCTGCGTTGGCTCACCCAACCTCACCGAACCTCTCAGCCCCAAGAGTGTCCACCCTTATGTCTCAATCAGCTGTGGGTCTAGATATGGTCAATCCAGGTTGCATCACAGCCCCTGAACGAATTTTGTAAGAATTTCTCTCTCTTTCACTGTCTTTGTTTCACGGGTTTTGAAAAGTAATTTATTTTTATAATGGGGTTTAGCTGCTTTTCACGGCTGTGTTTATGCCGCTTTACACCACCTTGACTCACTTACAGAGAGATATCAATACATAGGTTTGAAGATTCTTACTAGTCAGATATATTCTTGTGCGGTGAATAGGGGGTGTTGAGTCCAGTTCACTGAGCAAGGAATAGGTCTTGTCTCTTACATATTGGGTTTATGGAACGGTATCTGAGCTAATTTGAAACCCTTGTTTTATGCATCACCCCACCTCACCTTTCCCGTTCAGCAGCCATAGTGTGTTTCCTAAACGTGGGACTCTGTTCTGTTTTGCAATTCAGTTCAAGTGTAGCGGTTTTTACATTCCCTCTAGAAGTGATATCTTATGATAAGTGTCTTTTTCTGTGTGACTTATTTCACTTAGAATCGTCGTACCTAAATCCACTCATCGTGCTGCTACTAGCCTTATGACGTTGATTTCATGGCTGAGTGATATTCCATTGTACATGAGGATCACAACTTCTTTATCCATTTTTCTCTTTCCTAGGATATTTAAGGTGTAATGAAGTGGGGGTTCTTGTCCACAGAGCAGCCCTAAACTTTGGGGTGCCTGTGTCTTGCTGATGTTTAGTTTTCCCAATTTATACGCCCATGAGTGGAAGTGCCCTATGCTCTCCAAGCTGTGTTTTTAGATGTTTCAGAACACACCGTACACTTCTCCGGAGTGCCTGTTGGCAATTTACATCCCACCCATCAGCGTAGCAAGGCTCCCATTTCTCCATGGCCGGTCCTGCATTTCTGGTTTGGACACTTTTTTCCCCATGGCCCTTTTGCCCGCTGGGAAGCGAGACTTCTTTGGAGCGCTGATTGGCCTTTCCAGGTTGCTTGGTTGGCCAAAAAGGGCGTATGCGTTTTTTCCTGAATATATTCAGGAAAAAACGCATACGCCCTTTTTGGCCAAGGGCATCATTGTCCACGTTTTGCCGCTTTTCATGTGCTTTCAAGGCGATTCGAATCTACCTCCTGAAATCTGTTTCCTGCAATTCTGCCTTGCTTTCAAAGCCTCTTCGTTGCCTTCCCTTAATATATTTGTGGACGAGAGGTATCATTTAAAACTCTGCAGGTTTGTGAATTGCAGTGCCCCTGAGCTCCATTTTTCAACTCGCTTTTTTGGGAGCTGGCCGCAAAAGCGCAGGATTGCTTCAGGCCCTCTTCTGGTTCTGGGGGGCAGGCTGAGCTTGTGCTTAATTCTTCTTCCTGATGGGAAAATAGAGTGACCTGTGCCTGTCCCAACACCTAGAGCTAGTCTCTCATTGGTTCCCCCTCTTCCCCTTCATCCTCAGGACAAATTGCAACCTGTACGGAACAGGAGGTTAAAGGTGCTGATTCTCCAAGGAGGGAGATGGCTAGTAAATCGGCTGGAATGGCGAACCCGAGCAAAGGAGATGAGAAATGAGGTGCGTTTTAGAAACCTTTCCCGATCACACGGTGTACCATCTTCTGGGTTTCTCATGCCTGTTTTCGACGTAGGAAGATGCCCTTGAACCTGGAGATTTGGGACCCATGGGATGGGTACCATGCAGTATTACTTGAAAGGGTCTGCGTTGGCTCACCCAACCTCACCGAACCTCTCAGCCCCAAGAGTGTCCACCCTTATGTCTCAATCAGCTGTGGGTCTAGATATGGTCAATCCAGGTTGCATCACAGCCCCTGAACGAATTTTGTAAGAATTTCTCTCTCTTTCACTGTCTTTGTTTCACGGGTTTTGAAAAGTAATTTATTTTTATAATGGGGTTTAGCTGCTTTTCACGGCTGTGTTTATGCCGCTTTACACCCCCTTGACTCACTTACAGAGAGATATCAATACATAGGTTTGAAGATTCTTACTAGTCAGATATATTCTTGTGCGGTGAATAGGGGGTGTTGAGTCCAGTTCACTGAAAAAGGAATAGGTCTTGTCTCTTACATATTGGGTTTATGGATCGGTATCGGAGCTAATTTGAAACCCTTGTTTTATGCATCACCCCACCTCACCTTTCCCGTTCAGCAGCCATAGTGTGTTTCCTAAACGTGGGACTCTGTTCTGTTTTGCAATTCAGTTCAAGTGTAGCGGTTTTTACATTCCCTCTCTAAGTGATATCTTATGATAAGTGTCTTTTCTGTGTGACTTATTTCACTTAGAATCGTCGTACCTAAATCCACTCATCGTGCTGCTACTAGCCTTATGACGTTGATTTCATGGCTGAGTGATATTCCATTGTACATGAGGACCACAACTTCTTTATCCATTTTTCTCTTTCCTAGGATATTTAAGGTGTAATGAAGTGGGGGTTCTTGTCCACAGAGCAGCCCTAAACTTTGGGGTGCCTGTGTCTTGCTGATTTTTAGTTTTCCCAATTTATACGCCCATGAGTGGAAGTGCCCTATGCTCTCCAAGCTGTGTTTTTTAGATGTTTCAGAACACACCGTACACTTCTCCAGAGTGGCTGTTGGCAATTTACATCCCACCCATCAGCGTAGCAAGGCTCCCATTTCTCCATGGCCGGTCCTGCATTTCTGGTTTGGACACTTTTTTCCGCATGGCCCTTTTGCCCGCTGGGAAGCGAGACTTCTTTGGAGCGCTGATTGGCCTTTCCAGGTTGCTTGGTTGGCCAAAAAGGGCGTATGCGTTTTTTCCTGAATATATTCAGGAAAAAACGCATACGCCCTTTTTGGCCAAGGGCATCATTGTCCACGTTTTGCCGCTTTTCATGTGCTTTCAAGGCGATTCGAATCTACCTCCTGAAATCTGTTTCCTGCAATTCTGCCTTGCTTTCAAAGCCTCTTCGTTGCCTTCCCTTAATATATTTGTGGACGAGAGGTATCATTTAAAACTCTGCAGGTCTGTGAATTGTAGTGCCCCTGAGCTCCATTTTTCAACTCGCTTTTTTGGGAGCTGGCCGCAAAAGCGCAGGATTGCTTCAGGCCCTCTTCTGGTTCTGGGGGGCAGGCTGAGCTTGTGCTTAATTCTTCTTCCTGATGGGAAAATAGAGTGACCTGTGCCTGTCCCAACACCTAGAGCTAGTCTCTCATTGGTTCCCCCTCTTCCCCTTCATCCTCAGGACAAATTGCAACCTGTACGGAACAGGAGGTTAAAGGTGCTGATTCTCCAAGGAGGGAGATGGCTAGTAAATCGGCTGGAATGGCGAACCCGAGCAAAGGAGATGAGAAATGAGGTGCGTTTTAGAAACCTTTCCCGATCACACGGTGTACCATCTTCTGGGTTTCTCATGCCTGTTTTCGACGTAGGAAGATGCCCTTGAACCTGGAGATTTGGGACCCATGGGATGGGTACCATGCAGTATTACTTGAAAGGGTCTGCGTTGGCTCACCCAACCTCACCGAACCTCTCAGCCCCAAGAGTGTCCACCCTTATGTCTCAATCAGCTGTGGGTCTAGATATGGTCAATCCAGGTTGCATCACAGCCCCTGAACGAATTTTGTAAGAATTTCTCTCTCTTTCACTGTCTTTGTTTCACGGGTTTTGAAAAGTAATTTATTTTTATAATGGGGTTTAGCTGCTTTTCACGGCTGTGTTTATGCCGCTTTACACCACCTTGACTCACTTACAGAGAGATATCAATACATAGGTTTGAAGATTCTTACTAGTCAGATATATTCTTGTGCGGTGAATAGGGGGTGTTGAGTCCAGTTCACTGAGCAAGGAATAGGTCTTGTCTCTTACATATTGGGTTTATGGAACGGTATCTGAGCTAATTTGAAACCCTTGTTTTATGCATCACCCCACCTCACCTTTCCCGTTCAGCAGCCATAATGTGTTTCCTAAACGTGGGACTCTGTTCTGTTTTGCAATTCAGTTCAAGTGTAGCGGTTTTTACATTCCCTCTAGAAGTGATATCTTATGATAAGTGTCTTTTTCTGTGTGACTTATTTCACTTAGAATCGTCGTACCTAAATCCACTCATCGTGCTGCTACTAGCCTTATGACGTTGATTTCATGGCTGAGTGATATTCCATTGTACATGAGGATCACAACTTCTTTATCCATTTTTCTCTTTCCTAGGATATTTAAGGTGTAATGAAGTGGGGGTTCTTGTCCACAGAGCATCCCTAAACTTTGGGGTGCCTGTGTCTTACTGATGTTTAGTTTTCCCAATTTATACGCCCATGAGTGGAAGTGCCCTATGCTCTCCAAGCTGTGTTTTTAGATGTTTCAGAACACACCGTACACTTCTCCGGAGTGCCTGTTGGCAATTTACATCCCACCCATCAGCGTAGCAAGGCTCCCATTTCTCCATGGCCGGTCCTGCATTTCTGGTTTGGACACTTTTTTCCGCATGGCCCTTTTGCCCGCTGGGAAGCGAGACTTCTTTGGAGCGCTGATTGGCCTTTCCAGGTTGCTTGGTTGGCCAAAAAGGGCGTATGCGTTTTTTCCTGAATATATTCAGGAAAAAACGCATACGCCCTTTTTGGCCAAGGGCATCATTGTCCACGTTTTGCCGCTTTTCATGTGCTTTCAAGGCGATTCGAATCTACCTCCTGAAATCTGTTTCCTGCAATTCTGCCTTGCTTTCAAAGCCTCTTCGTTGCCTTCCCTTAATATATTTGTGGACGAGAGGTATCATTTAAAACTCTGCAGGTTTGTGAATTGCAGTGCCCCTGAGCTCCATTTTTCAACTCGCTTTTTTGGGAGCTGGCCGCAAAAGCGCAGGATTGCTTCAGGCCCTCTTCTGGTTCTGGGGGGCAGGCTGAGCTTGTGCTTAATTCTTCTTCCTGATGGGAAAATGGAGTGACCTGTGCCTGTCCCAACACCTAGAGCTAGTCTCTCATTGGTTCCCCCTCTTCCCCTTCATCCTCAGGACAAATTGCAACCTGTACGGAACAGGAGGTTAAAGGTGCTGATTCTCCAAGGAGGGAGATGGCTAGTAAATCGGCTGGAATGGCGAACCCGAGCAAAGGAGATGAGAAATGAGGTGCGTTTTAGAAACCTTTCCCGATCACACGGTGTACCATCTTCTGGGTTTCTCATGCCTCTTTTCGACGTAGGAAGATGCCCTTGAACCTGGAGATTTGGGACCCATGGGATGGGTACCATGCAGTATTACTTGAAAGGGTCTGCGTTGGCTCACCCAACCTCACCGAACCTCTCAGCCCCAAGAGTGTCCACCCTTATGTCTCAATCAGCTGTGGGTCTAGATATGGTCAATCCAGGTTGCATCACAGCCCCTGAACGAATTTTGTAAGAATTTCTCTCTCTTTCACTGTCTTTGTTTCACGGGTTTTGAAAAGTAATTTATTTTTATAATGGGGTTTAGCTGCTTTTCACGGCTGTGTTTATGCCGCTTTACACCCCCTTGACTCACTTACAGAGAGATATCAATACATAGGTTTGAAGATTCTTACTAGTCAGATATATTCTTGTGCGGTGAATAGGGGGTGTTGAGTCCAGTTCACTGAAAAAGGAATAGGTCTTGTCTCTTACATATTGGGTTTATGGAACGGTATCGGAGCTAATTTGAAACCCTTGTTTTATGCATCACCCCACCTCACCTTTCCCGTTCAGCAGCCATAGTGTGTTTCCTAAACGTGGGACTCTGTTCTGTTTTGCAATTCAGTTCAAGTGTAGCGGTTTTTACATTCCCTCTAGAAGTGATATCTTATGATAAGTGTCTTTTCTGTGTGACTTATTTCACTTAGAATCGTCGTACCTAAATCCACTCATCGTGCTGCTACTAGCCTTATGACGTTGATTTCATGGCTGAGTGATATTCCATTGTACATGAGGACCACAACTTCTTTATCCATTTTTCTCTTTCCTAGGATATTTAAGGTGTAATGAAGTGGGGGTTCTTGTCCACAGAGCAGCCCTAAACTTTGGGGTGCCTGTGTCTTGCTGATTTTTAGTTTTCCCAATTTATACGCCCATGAGTGGAAGTGCCCTATGCTCTCCAAGCTGTGTTTTTTAGATGTTTCAGAACACACCGTACACTTCTCCAGAGTGGCTGTTGGCAATTTACATCCCACCCATCAGCGTAGCAAGGCTCCCATTTCTCCATGGCCGGTCCTGCATTTCTGGTTTGGACACTTTTTTCCCCATGGCCCTTTTGCCCGCTGGGAAGCGAGACTTCTTTGGAGCGCTGATTGGCCTTTCCAGGTTGCTTGGTTGGCCAAAAAGGGCGTATGCGTTTTTTCCTGAATATATTCAGGAAAAAACGCATACGCCCTTTTTGGCCAAGGGCATCATTGTCCACGTTTTGCCGCTTTTCATGTGCTTTCAAGGCGATTCGAATCTACCTCCTGAAATCTGTTTCCTGCAATTCTGCCTTGCTTTCAAAGCCTCTTCATTGCCTTCCCTTAATATATTTGTGGACGAGAGGTATCATTTAAAACTCTGCAGGTCTGTGAATTGTAGTGCCCCTGAGCTCCATTTTTCAACTCGCTTTTGTGGGAGCTGGCCGCAAAAGCGCAGGATTGCTTCAGGCCCTCTTCTGGTTCTGGGGGGCAGGCTGAGCTTGTGCTTAATTCTTCTTCCTGATGGGAAAATAGAGTGACCTGTGCCTGTCCCAACACCTAGAGCTAGTCTCTCATTGGTTCCCCCTCTTCCCCTTCATCCTCAGGACAAATTGCAACCTGTACGGAACAGGAGGTTAAAGGTGCTGATTCTCCAAGGAGGGAGATGGCTAGTAAATCGGCTGGAATGGCGAACCCGAGCAAAGGAGATGAGAAATGAGGTGCGTTTTAGAAACCTTTCCCGATCACACGGTGTACCATCTTCTGGGTTTCTCATGCCTGTTTTCGACGTAGGAAGATGCCCTTGAACCTGGAGATTTGGGACCCATGGGATGGGTACCATGCAGTATTACTTGAAAGGGTCTGCGTTGGCTCACCCAACCTCACCGAACCTCTCAGCCCCAAGAGTGTCCACCCTTATGTCTCAATCAGCTGTGGGTCTAGATATGGTCAATCCAGGTTGCATCACAGCCCCTGAACGAATTTTGTAAGAATTTCTCTCTCTTTCACTGTCTTTGTTTCACGGGTTTTGAAAAGTAATTTATTTTTATAATGGGGTTTAGCTGCTTTTCACGGCTGTGTTTATGCCGCTTTACACCCCCTTGACTCACTTACAGAGAGATATCAATACATAGGTTTGAAGATTCTTACTAGTCAGATATATTCTTGTGCGGTGAATAGGGGGTGTTGAGTCCAGTTCACTGAAAAAGGAATAGGTCTTGTCTCTTACATATTGGGTTTATGGAACGGTATCGGAGCTAATTTGAAACCCTTGTTTTATGCATCACCCCACCTCACCTTTCCCGTTCAGCAGCCATAGTGTGTTTCCTAAACGTGTGACTCTGTTCTGTTTTGCAATTCAGTTCAAGTGTAGCGGTTTTTACATTCCCTCTCTAAGTGATATCTTATGATAAGTGTCTTTTTCTGTGTGACTTATTTCACTTAGAATCGTCGTACCTAAATCCACTCATCGTGCTGCTACTAGCCTTATGACGTTGATTTCATGGCTGAGTGATATTCCATTGTACATGAGGACCACAACTTCTTTATCCATTTTTCTCTTTCCTAGGATATTTAAGTTGTAATGAAGTGGGGGTTCTTGTCCACAGAGCAGCCCTAAACTTTGGGGTGCCTGTGTCTTGCTGATTTTTAGTTTTCCCAATTTATACGCCCATGAGTGGAAGTGCCCTATGCTCTCCAAGCTGTGTTTTTTAGATGTTTCAGAACACACCGTACACTTCTCCAGAGTGGCTGTTGGCAATTTACATCCCACCCATCAGCGTAGCAAGGCTCCCATTTCTCCATGGCCGGTCCTGCATTTCTGGTTTGGACACTTTTTTCCGCATGGCCCTTTTGCCCGCTGGGAAGCGAGACTTCTTTGGAGCGCTGATTGGCCTTTCCAGGTTGCTTGGTTGGCCAAAAAGGGCGTATGCGTTTTTTCCTGAATATATTCAGGAAAAAACGCATACGCCCTTTTTGGCCAAGGGCATCATTGTCCACGTTTTGCCGCTTTTCATGTGCTTTCAAGGCGATTCGAATCTACCTCCTGAAATCTGTTTCCTGCAATTCTGCCTTGCTTTCAAAGCCTCTTCGTTGCCTTCCCTTAATATATTTGTGAACGAGAGGTATCATTTAAAACTCTGCAGGTCTGTGAATTGCAGTGCCCCTGAGCTCCATTTTTCAACTCGCTTTTTTGGGAGCTGGCCGCAAAAGCGCAGGATTGCTTCAGGCCCTCTTCTGGTTCTGGGGGGCAGGCTGAGCTTGTGCTTAATTCTTCTTCCTGATGGGAAAATAGAGTGACCTGTGCCTGTCCCAACACCTAGAGCTAGTCTCTCATTGGTTCCCCCTCTTCCCCTTCATCCTCAGGACAAATTGCAACCTGTACGGAACAGGAGGTTAAAGGTGCTGATTCTCCAAGGAGGGAGATGGCTAGTAAATCGGCTGGAATGGCGAACCCGAGCAAAGGAGATGAGAAATGAGGTGCGTTTTAGAAACCTTTCCCGATCACACGGTGTACCATCTTCTGGGTTTCTCATGCCTGTTTTCGACGTAGGAAGATGCCCTTGAACCTGGAGATTTGGGACCCATGGAATGGGTACCATGCAGTATTACTTGAAAGGGTCTGCGTTGGCTCACCCAACCTCACCGAACCTCTCAGCCCCAAGAGTGTCCACCCTTATGTCTCAATCAGCTGTGGGTCTAGATATGGTCAATCCAGGTTGCATCACAGCCCCTGAACGAATTTTGTAAGAATTTCTCTCTCTTTCACTGTCTTTGTTTCACGGGTTTTGAAAAGTAATTTATTTTTATAATGGGGTTTAGCTGCTTTTCACGGCTGTGTTTATGCCGCTTTACACCCCCTTGACTCACTTACAGAGAGATATCAATACATAGGTTTGAAGATTTTTCCTAGTCAGATATATTCTTGTGCGGTGAATAGGGGGTGTTGAGTCCAGTTCACTGAAAAAGGAATAGGTCTTGTCTCTTACATATTGGGTTTATGGAACGGTATCTGAGCTAATTTGAAACCCTTGTTTTATGCATCACCCCACCTCACCTTTCCCGTTCAGCAGACATAGTGTGTTTCCTAAACGTGGGACTCTGTTCTGTTTTGCAATTCAGTTCAAGTGTAGCGGTTTTTACATTCCCTCTAGAAGTGATATCTTATGATAAGTGTCTTTTTCTGCGTGACTTATTTCACTTAGAATCGTCGTACCTAAATCCACTCATCGTGCTGCTACTAGCCTTATGACGTTGATTTCATGGCTGAGTGATATTCCATTGTACATGAGGACCACAACTTCTTTATCCATTTTTCTCTTTCCTAGGATATTTAAGGTGTAATGAAGTGGGGGTTCTTGTCCACAGAGCAGCCCTAAACTTTGGGGTGCCTGTGTCTTGCTGATTTTTAGTTTTCCCAATTTATACGCCCATGAGTGGAAGTGCCCTATGCTCTCCAAGCTGTGTTTTTAAGATGTTTCAGAACACACCGTACACTTCTCCAGAGTGGCTGTTGGCAATTTACATCCCACCCATCAGCGTAGCAAGGCTCCCATTTCTCCATGGCCGGTCCTGCATTTCTGGTTTGGACACTTTTTTCCGCATGGCCCTTTTGCCCGCTGGGAAGCGAGACTTCTTTGGAGCGCTGATTGGCCTTTCCAGGTTGCTTGGTTGGCCAAAAAGGGCGTATGCGTTTTTTCCTGAATATATTCAGGAAAAAACGCATACGCCCTTTTTGGCCAAGGGCATCATTGTCCACGTTTTGCCGCTTTTCATGTGCTTTCAAGGCGATTCGAATCTACCTCCTGAAATCTGTTTCCTGCAATTCTGCCTTGCTTTCAAAGCCTCTTCGTTGCCTTCCCTTAATATATTTGTGGACGAGAGGTATCATTTAAAACTCTGCAGGTCTGTGAATTGCAGTGCACCTGAGCTCCATTTTTCAACTCGCTTTTTTGGGAGCTGGCCGCAAAAGCGCAGGATTGCTTCAGGCCCTCTTCTGGTTCTGGGGGGCAGGCTGAGCTTGTGCTTGATTCTTCTTCCTGATGGGAAAATAGAGTGACCTGTGCCTGTCCCAACACCTAGAGCTAGTCTCTCATTGGTTCCCCCTCTTCCCCTTCATCCTCAGGACAAATTGCAACCTGTACGGAACAGGAGGTTAAAGGTGCTGATTCTCCAAGGAGGGAGATGGCTAGTAAATCGGCTGGAATGGCGAACCCGAGCAAAGGAGATGAGAAATGAGGTGCGTTTTAGAAACCTTTCCCGATCACACGGTGTACCATCTTCTGGGTTTCTCATGCCTGTTTTCGACGTAGGAAGATGCCCTTGAACCTGGAGATTTGGGACCCATGGGATGGGTACCATGCAGTATTACTTGAAAGGGTCTGCGTTGGCTCACCCAACCTCACCGAACCTCTCAGCCCCAAGAGTGTCCACCCTTATGTCTCAATCAGCTGTGGGTCTAGATATGGTCAATCCAGGTTGCATCACAGCCCCTGAACGAATTTTGTAAGAATTTCTCTCTCTTTCACTGTCTTTGTTTCACGGGTTTTGAAAAGTAATTTATTTTTATAATGGGGTTTAGCTGCTTTTCACGGCTGTGTTTATGCCGCTTTACACTCCCTTGACTCACTTACAGAGAGATATCAATACATAGGTTTGAAGATTCTTACTAGTCAGATATATTCTTGTGCGGTGAATAGGGGGTGTTGAGTCCAGTTCACTGAAAAAGGAATAGGTCTTGTCTCTTACATATTGGGTTTATGGAACGGTATCGGAGCTAATTTGAAACCCTTGTTTTATGCATCACCCCACCTCACCTTTCCCGTTCAGCAGCCATAGTGTGTTTCCTAAACGTGGGACTCTGTTCTGTTTTGCAATTCAGTTCAAGTGTAGCGGTTTTTACATTCCCTCTAGAAGTGATATCTTATGATAAGTGTCTTTTTCTGTGTGACTTATTTCACTTAGAATCGTCGTACCTAAATCCACTCATCGTGCTGCTACTAGCCTTATGACGTTGATTTCATGGCTGAGTGATATTCCATTGTACATGAGGACCACAACTTCTTTATCCATTTTTCTCTTTCCTAGGATATTTAAGCTGTAATGAAGTGGGGGTTCTTGTCCACAGAGCAGCCCTAAACTTTGGGGTGCCTGTGTCTTGCTGATTTTTAGTTTTCCCAATTTATACGCCCATGAGTGGAAGTGCCCTATGCTCTCCAAGCTGTGTTTTTAGATGTTTCAGAACACACCGTACACTTCTCCGGAGTGCCTGTTGGCAATTTACATCCCACCCATCAGCGTAGCAAGGCTCCCATTTCTCCATGGCCGGTCCTGCATTTCTGGTTTGGACACTTTTTTCCCCATGGCCCTTTTGCCCGCTTGGAAGCGAGACTTCTTTGGAGCGCTGAACTGCCTTTCCAGGTTGCTTGGTTGGCCAAAAAGGGCGTATGCGTTTTTTCCTGAATATATTCAGGAAAAACGCATACGCCCTTTTTGGCCAAGGGCATCATTGTCCACGTTTTGCCGCTTTTCATGTGCTTTCAAGGCGATTCGAATCTACCTCCTGAAATCTGTTTCCTGCAATTCTGCCTTGCTTTCAAAGCCTCTTTGTTGCCTTCCCTTAATATATTTGTGGACGAGAGGTATCATTTAAAACTCTGCAGGTCTGTGAATTGTAGTGCCCCTGAGCTCCATTTTTCAACTCGCTTTTGTGGGAGCTGGCCGCAAAAGCGCAGGATTGCTTCAGGCCCTCTTCTGGTTCTGGGGGGCAGGCTGAGCTTGTGCTTAATTCTTCTTCCTGATGGGAAAATAGAGTGACCTGTGCCTGTCCCAACACCTAGAGCTAGTCTCTCATTGGTTCCCCCTCTTCCCCTTCATCCTCAGGACAAATTGCAACCTGTACGGAACAGGAGGTTAAAGGTGCTGATTCTCCAAGGAGGGAGATGGCTAGTAAATCGGCTGGAATGGCGAACCCGAGCAAAGGAGATGAGAAATGAGGTGCGTTTTAGAAACCTTTCCCGATCACACGGTGTACCATCTTCTGGGTTTCTCATGCCTGTTTTCGACGTAGGAAGATGCCCTTGAACCTGGAGATTTGGGACCCATGGGATGGGTACCATGCAGTATTACTTGAAAGGGTCTGCGTTGGCTCACCCAACCTCACCGAACCTCTCAGCCCCAAGAGTGTCCACCCTTATGTCTCAATCAGCTGTGGGTCTAGATATGGTCAATCCAGGTTGCATCACAGCCCCTGAACGAATTTTGTAAGAATTTCTCTCTCTTTCACTGTCTTTGTTTCACGGGTTTTGAAAAGTAATTTATTTTTATAATGGGGTTTAGCTGCTTTTCACGGCTGTGTTTATGCCGCTTTACACCCCCTTGACTCACTTACAGAGAGATATCAATACATAGGTTTGAAGATTCTTACTAGTCAGATATATTCTTGTGCGGTGAATAGGGGGTGTTGAGTCCAGTTCACTGAAAAAGGAATAGGTCTTGTCTCTTACATATTGGGTTTATGGAACGGTATCGGAGCTAATTTGAAACCCTTGTTTTATGCATCACCCCACCTCACCTTTCCCGTTCAGCAGCCATAGTGTGTTTCCTAAACGTGTGACTCTGTTCTGTTTTGCATTTCAGTTCAAGTGTAGCGGTTTTTACATTCCCTCTCGAAGTGATATCTTATGATAAGTGTCTTTTTCTGTGTGACTTATTTCACTTAGAATCGTCGTACCTAAATCCACTCATCGTGCTGCTACTAGCCTTATGACGTTGATTTCATGGCTGAGTGATATTCCATTGTACATGAGGACCACAACTTCTTTATCCATTTTTCTCTTTCCTAGGATATTTAAGGTGTAATGAAGTGGGGGTTCTTGTCCACAGAGCAGCCCTAAACTTTGGGGTGCCTGTGTCTTGCTGATTTTTAGTTTTCCCAATTTATACGGCCATGAGTGGAAGTGCCCTATGCTCTCCAAGCTGTGTTTTTTAGATGTTTCAGAACACACCGTACACTTCTCCAGAGTGGCTGTTGGCAATTTACATCCCACCCATCAGCGTAGCAAGGCTCCCATTTCTCCATGGCCGGTCCTGCATTTCTGGTTTGGACACTTTTTTCCGCATGGCCCTTTTGCCCGCTGGGAAGCGAGACTTCTTTGGAGCGCTGATTGGCCTTTCCAGGTTGCTTGGTTGGCCAAAAAGGGCGTATGCGTTTTTTCCTGAATATATTCAGGAAAAAACGCATACGCCCTTTTTGGCCAAGGGCATCATTGTCCACGTTTTGCCGCTTTTCATGTGCTTTCAAGGCGATTCGAATCTACCTCCTGAAATCTGTTTCCTGCAATTCTGCCTTGCTTTCAAAGCCTCTTCGTTGCCTTCCCTTAATATATTTGTGAACGAGAGGTATCATTTAAAACTCTGCAGGTCTGTGAATTGCAGTGCCCCTGAGCTCCATTTTTCAACTCGCTTTTTTGGGAGCTGGCCGCAAAAGCGCAGGATTGCTTCAGGCCCTCTTCTGGTTCTGGGGGGCAGGCTGAGCTTGTGCTTAATTCTTCTTCCTGATGGGAAAATAGAGTGACCTGTGCCTGTCCCAACACCTAGAGCTAGTCTCTCATTGGTTCCCCCTCTTCCCCTTCATCCTCAGGACAAATTGCAACCTGTACGGAACAGGAGGTTAAAGGTGCTGATTCTCCAAGGAGGGAGATGGCTAGTAAATCGGCTGG
This sequence comes from Balaenoptera acutorostrata, assembly GCF_949987535.1. NCBI lineage: Eukaryota > Metazoa > Chordata > Mammalia > Artiodactyla > Balaenopteridae > Balaenoptera > Balaenoptera acutorostrata. The sequence goes on from NW_026646320.1 coordinate 52,068, forward strand.
AATGGCGAACCCGAGCAAAGGAGATGAGAAATGAGGTGCGTTTTAGAAACCTTTCCCGATCACACGGTGTACCATCTTCTGGGTTTCTCATGCCTGTTTTCGACGTAGGAAGATGCCCTTGAACCTGGAGATTTGGGACCCATGGAATGGGTACCATGCAGTATTACTTGAAAGGGTCTGCGTTGGCTCACCCAACCTCACCGAACCTCTCAGCCCCAAGAGTGTCCACCCTTATGTCTCAATCAGCTGTGGGTCTAGATATGGTCAATCCAGGTTGCATCACAGCCCCTGAACGAATTTTGTAAGAATTTCTCTCTCTTTCACTGTCTTTGTTTCACGGGTTTTGAAAAGTAATTTATTTTTATAATGGGGTTTAGCTGCTTTTCACGGCTGTGTTTATGCCGCTTTACACCCCCTTGACTCACTTACAGAGAGATATCAATACATAGGTTTGAAGATTCTTCCTAGTCAGATATATTCTTGTGCGGTGAATAGGGGGTGTTGAGTCCAGTTCACTGAAAAAGGAATAGGTCTTGTCTCTTACATATTGGGTTTATGGAACGGTATCGGAGCTAATTTGAAACCCTTGTTTTATGCATCACCCCACCTCACCTTTCCCGTTCAGCAGCCATAGTGTGTTTCCTAAACGTGGGACTCTGTTCTGTTTTGCAATTCAGTTCAAGTGTAGCGGTTTTTACATTCCCTCTAGAAGTGATATCTTATGATAAGTGTCTTTTTCTGCGTGACTTATTTCACTTAGAATCGTCGTACCTAAATCCACTCATCGTGCTGCTACTAGCCTTATGACGTTGATTTCATGGCTGAGTGATATTCCATTGTACATGAGGACCACAACTTCTTTATCCATTTTTCTCTTTCCTAGGATATTTAAGGTGTAATGAAGTGGGGGTTCTTGTCCACAGAGCAGCCCTAAACTTTGGTGTGCCTGTGTCTTGCTGATTTTTAGTTTTCCCAATTTATACGCCCATGAGTGGAAGTGCCCTATGCTCTCCAAGCTGTGTTTTTAGATGTTTCAGAACACAACGTACACTTCTCCGGAGTGCCTGTTGGCAATTTACATCCCACCCATCAGCGTAGAAAGGCTCCCATTTCTCCATGGCCGGTCCTGCATTTCTGGTTTGGACACTTTTTTCCCCATGGCCCTTTTGCCCGCTGGGAAGCGAGACTTCTTTGGAGCGCTGATTGGCCTTTCCAGGTTGCTTGGTTGGCCAAAAAGGGCGTATGCCTTTTTTCCTGAATATATTCAGGAAAAAACGCATACGCCCTTTTTGGCCAAGGGCATCATTGTCCACGTTTTGCCGCTTTTCATGTGCTTTCAAGGCGATTCGAATCTACCTCCTGAAATCTGTTTCCTGCAATTCTGCCTTGCTTTCAAAGCCTCTTCGTTGCCTTCCCTTAATATATTTGTGGACGAGAGGTATCATTTAAAACTCTGCAGGTTTGTGAATTGCAGTGCCCCTGAGCTCCATTTTTCAACTCGCTTTTTTGGGAGCTGGCCGCAAAAGCGCAGGATTGCTTCAGGCCCTCTTCTGGTTCTGGGGGGCAGGCTGAGCTTGTGCTTAATTCTTCTTCCTGATGGGAAAATAGAGTGACCTGTGCCTGTCCCAACACCTAGAGCTAGTCTCTCATTGGTTCCCCCTCTTCCCCTTCATCCTCAGGACAAATTGCAACCTGTACGGAACAGGAGGTTAAAGGTGCTGATTCTCCAAGGAGGGAGATGGCTAGTAAATCGGCTGGAATGGCGAACCCGAGCAAAGGAGATGAGAAATGAGGTGCGTTTTAGGAACCTTTCCCGATCACACGGTGTACCATCTTCTGGGTTTCTCATGCCTGTTTTCGACGTAGGAAGATGCCCTTGAACCTGGAGATTTGGGACCCATGGGATGGGTACCATGCAGTATTACTTGAAAGGGTCTGCGTTGGCTCACCCAACCTCACCGAACCTCTCAGCCCCAAGAGTGTCCACCCTTATGTCTCAATCAGCTGTGGGTCTAGATATGGTCAATCCAGGTTGCATCACAGCCCCTGAACGAATTTTGTAAGAATTTCTCTCTCTTTCACTGTCTTTGTTTCACGGGTTTTGAAAAGTAATTTATTTTTATAATGGGGTTTAGCTGCTTTTCACGGCTGTGTTTATGCCGCTTTACACCCCCTTGACTCACTTACAGAGAGATATCAATACATAGGTTTGAAGATTCTTACTAGTCAGATATATTCTTGTGCGGTGAATAGGGGGTGTTGAGTCCAGTTCACTGAAAAAGGAATAGGTCTTGTCTCTTACATATTGGGTTTATGGAACGGTATCGGAGCTAATTTGAAACCCTTGTTTTATGCATCACCCCACCTCACCTTTCCCGTTCAGCAGCCATAGTGTGTTTCCTAAACGTGGGACTCTGTTCTGTTTTGCAATTCAGTTCAAGTGTAGCGGTTTTTACATTCCCTCTCTAAGTGATATCTTATGATAAGTGTCTTTTTCTGTGTGACTTATTTCACTTAGAATCGTCATACCTAAATCCACTCATCGTGCTGCTACTAGTCTTATGACGTGGATTTCATGGCTGAGTGATATTCCATTGTACATGAGGACCACAACTTCTTTATCCATTTTTCTCTTTCCTAGGATATTTAAGGTGTAATGAAGTGGGGGTTCTTGTCCACAGAGCAGCCCTAAACTTTGGGGTGCCTGTGTCTTGCTGATTTTTAGTTTTCCCAATTTATACGCCCATGAGTGGAAGTGCCCTATGCTCTCCAAGCTGTGTTTTTAAGATGTTTCAGAACACACCGTACACTTCTCCAGAGTGGCTGTTGGCAATTTACATCCCACCCATCAGCGTAGCAAGGCTCCCATTTCTCCATGGCCGGTCCTGCATTTCTGGTTTGGACACTTTTTTCCGCATGGCCCTTTTGCCCGCTGGGAAGCGAGACTTCTTTGTAGCGCTGATTGGCCTTTCCAGGTTGCTTGGTTGGCCAAAAAGGGCGTATGCGTTTTTTCCTGAATATATTCAGGAAAAAACGCATACGCCCTTTTTGGCCAAGGGCATCATTGTCCACGTTTTGCCGCTTTTCATGTGCTTTCAAGGCGATTCGAATCTACCTCCTGAAATCTGTTTCCTGCAATTCTGCCTTGCTTTCAAAGCCTCTTCGTTGCCTTCCCTTAATATATTTGTGGACGAGAGGTATCATTTAAAACTCTGCAGGTCTGTGAATTGCAGTGCACCTGAGCTCCATTTTTCAACTCGCTTTTTTGGGAGCTGGCCGCAAAAGCGCAGGATTGCTTCAGGCCCTCTTCTGGTTCTGGGGGGCAGGCTGAGCTTGTGCTTGATTCTTCTTCCTGATGGGAAAATAGAGTGACCTGTGCCTGTCCCAACACCTAGAGCTAGTCTCTCATTGGTTCCCCCTCTTCCCCTTCATCCTCAGGACAAATTGCAACCTGTACGGAACAGGAGGTTAAAGGTGCTGATTCTCCAAGGAGGGAGATGGCTAGTAAATCGGCTGGAATGGCGAACCCGAGCAAAGGAGATGAGAAATGAGGTGCGTTTTAGAAACCTTTCCCGATCACACGGTGTACCATCTTCTGGGTTTCTCATGCCTGTTTTCGACGTAGGAAGATGCCCTTGAACCTGGAGATTTGGGACCCATGGGATGGGTACCATGCAGTATTACTTGAAAGGGTCTGCGTTGGCTCACCCAACCTCACCGAACCTCTCAGCCCCAAGAGTGTCCACCCTTATGTCTCAATCAGCTGTGGGTCTAGATATGGTCAATCCAGGTTGCATCACAGCCCCTGAACGAATTTTGTAAGAATTTCTCTCTCTTTCACTGTCTTTGTTTCACGGGTTTTGAAAAGTAATTTATTTTTATAATGGGGTTTAGCTGCTTTTCACGGCTGTGTTTATGCCGCTTTACACCCCCTTGACTCACTTACAGAGAGATATCAATACATAGGTTTGAAGATTCTTACTAGTCAGATATATTCTTGTGCGGTGAATAGGGGGTGTTGAGTCCAGTTCACTGAAAAAGGAATAGGTCTTGTCTCTTACATATTGGGTTTATGGAACGGTATCGGAGCTAATTTGAAACCCTTGTTTTATGCTTCACCCCACCTCACCTTTCCCGTTCAGCAGCCATAGTGTGTTTCCTAAACGTGGGACTCTGTTCTGTTTTGCAATTCAGTTCAAGTGTAGCGGTTTTTACATTCCCTCTAGAAGTGATATCTTATGATAAGTGTCTTTTTCTGTGTGACTTATTTCACTTAGAATCGTCGTACCTAAATCCACTCATCGTGCTGCTACTAGCCTTATGACGTTGATTTCATGGCTGAGTGATATTCCATTGTACATGAGGACCACAACTTCTTTATCCATTTTTCTCTTTCCTAGGATATTTAAGCTGTAATGAAGTGGGGGTTCTTGTCCACAGAGCAGCCCTAAACTTTGGGGTGCCTGTGTCTTGCTGATTTTTAGTTTTCCCAATTTATACGCCCATGAGTGGAAGTGCCCTATGCTCTCCAAGCTGTGTTTTTAGATGTTTCAGAACACACCGTACACTTCTCCGGAGTGCCTGTTGGCAATTTACATCCCACCCATCAGCGTAGCAAGGCTCCCATTTCTCCATGGCCGGTCCTGCATTTCTGGTTTGGACACTTTTTTCCCCATGGCCCTTTTGCCCGCTTGGAAGCGAGACTTCTTTGGAGCGCTGAACTGCCTTTCCAGGTTGCTTGGTTGGCCAAAAAGGGCGTATGCGTTTTTTCCTGAATATATTCAGGAAAAACGCATACGCCCTTTTTGGCCAAGGGCATCATTGTCCACGTTTTGCCGCTTTTCATGTGCTTTCAAGGCGATTCGAATCTACCTCCTGAAATCTGTTTCCTGCAATTCTGCCTTGCTTTCAAAGCCTCTTTGTTGCCTTCCCTTAATATATTTGTGGACGAGAGGTATCATTTAAAACTCTGCAGGTTTGTGAATTGCAGTGCCCCTGAGCTCCATTTTTCAACTCGCTTTTTTGGGAGCTGGCCGCAAAACCGCAGGATTGCTTCAGGCCCTCTTCTGGTTCTGGGGGGCAGGCTGAGCTTGTGCTTAATTCTTCTTCCTGATGGGAAAATAGAGTGACCTGTGCCTGTCCCAACACCTAGAGCTAGTCTCTCATTGGTTCCCCCTCTTCCCCTTCATCCTCAGGACAAATTGCAACCTGTACGGAACAGGAGGTTAAAGGTGCTGATTCTCCAAGGAGGGAGATGGCTAGTAAATCGGCTGGAATGGCGAACCCGAGCAAAGGAGATGAGAAATGAGGTGCGTTTTAGAAACCTTTCCCGATCACACGGTGTACCATCTTCTGGGTTTCTCATGCCTGTTTTTGACGTAGGAAGATGCCCTTGAACCTGGAGATTTGGGACCCATGGGATGGGTACCATGCAGTATTACTTGAAAGGGTCTGCGTTGGCTCACCCAACCTCACCGAACCTCTCAGCCCCAAGAGTGTCCACCCTTATGTCTCAATCAGCTGTGGGTCTAGATATGGTCAATCCAGGTTGCATCACAGCCCCTGAACGAATTTTGTAAGAATTTCTCTCTCTTTCACTGTCTTTGTTTCACGGGTTTTGAAAAGTAATTTATTTTTATAATGGGGTTTAGCTGCTTTTCACGGCTGTGTTTATGCCGCTTTACACCCCCTTGACTCACTTACAGAGAGATATCAATACATAGGTTTGAAGATTCTTACTAGTCAGATATATTCTTGTGCGGTGAATAGGGGGTGTTGAGTCCAGTTCACTGAAAAAGGAATAGGTCTTGTCTCTTACATATTGGGTTTATGGAACGGTATCGGAGCTAATTTGAAACCCTTGTTTTATGCATCACCCCACCTCACCTTTCCCGTTCAGCAGCCATAGTGTGTTTCCTAAACGTGTGACTCTGTTCTGTTTTTCAATTCAGTTCAAGTGTAGCGGTTTTTACATTCCCTCTCTAAGTGATATCTTATGATAAGTGTCTTTTTCTGTGTGACTTATTTCACTTAGAATCGTCGTACCTAAATCCACTCATCGTGCTGCTACTAGCCTTATGACGTTGATTTCATGGCTGAGTGATATTCCATTGTACATGAGGACCACAACTTCTTTATCCATTTTTCTCTTTCCTAGGATATTTAAGGTGTAATGAAGTGGGGGTTCTTGTCAACAGAGCAGCCCTAAACTTTGGGGTGCCTGTGTCTTGCTGATTTTTAGTTTTCCCAATGTATACGGCCATGAGTGGAAGTGCCCTATGCTCTCCAAGCTGTGTTTTTTAGATGTTTCAGAACACACCGTACACTTCTCCAGAGTGGCTGTTGGCAATTTACATCCCACCCATCAGCGTAGCAAGGCTCCCATTTCTCCATGGCCGGTCCTGCATTTCTGGTTTGGACACTTTTTTCCGCATGGCCCTTTTGCCCGCTGGGAAGCGAGACTTCTTTGGAGCGCTGATTGGCCTTTCCAGGTTGCTTGGTTGGCCAAAAAGGGCGTATGCGTTTTTTCCTGAATATATTCAGGAAAAAACGCATACGCCCTTTTTGGCCAAGGGCATCATTGTCCACGTTTTGCCGCTTTTCATGTGCTTTCAAGGCGATTCGAATCTACCTCCTGAAATCTGTTTCCTGCAATTCTGCCTTGCTTTCAAAGCCTCTTCGTTGCCTTCCCTTAATATATTTGTGAACGAGAGGTATCATTTAAAACTCTGCAGGTCTGTGAATTGCAGTGCCCCTGAGCTCCATTTTTCAACTCGCTTTTTTGGGAGCTGGCCGCAAAAGCGCAGGATTGCTTCAGGCCCTCTTCTGGTTCTGGGGGGCAGGCTGAGCTTGTGCTTAATTCTTCTTCCTGATGGGAAAATAGAGTGACCTGTGCCTGTCCCAACACCTAGAGCTAGTCTCTCATTGGTTCCCCCTCTTCCCCTTCATCCTCAGGACAAATTGCAACCTGTACGGAACAGGAGGTTAAAGGTGCTGATTCTCCAAGGAGGGAGATGGCTAGTAAATCGGCTGGAATGGCGAACCCGAGCAAAGGAGATGAGAAATGAGGTGCGTTTTAGAAACCTTTCCCGATCACACGGTGTACCATCTTCTGGGTTTCTCATGCCTGTTTTCGACGTAGGAAGATGCCCTTGAACCTGGAGATTTGGGACCCATGGAATGGGTACCATGCAGTATTACTTGAAAGGGTCTGCGTTGGCTCACCCAACCTCACCGAACCTCTCAGCCCCAAGAGTGTCCACCCTTATGTCTCAATCAGCTGTGGGTCTAGATATGGTCAATCCAGGTTGCATCACAGCCCCTGAACGAATTTTGTAAGAATTTCTCTCTCTTTCACTGTCTTTGTTTCACGGGTTTTGAAAAGTAATTTATTTTTATAATGGGGTTTAGCTGCTTTTCACGGCTGTGTTTATGCCGCTTTACACCCCCTTGACTCACTTACAGAGAGATATCAATACATAGGTTTGAAGATTCTTCCTAGTCAGATATATTCTTGTGCGGTGAATAGGGGGTGTTGAGTCCAGTTCACTGAAAAAGGAATAGGTCTTGTCTCTTACATATTGGGTTTATGGAACGGTATCTGAGCTAATTTGAAACCCTTGTTTTATGCATCACCCCACCTCACCTTTCCCGTTCAGCAGCCATAGTGTGTTTCCTAAACGTGGGACTCTGTTCTGTTTTGCAATTCAGTTCAAGTGTAGCGGTTTTTACATTCCCTCTAGAAGTGATATCTTATGATAAGTGTCTTTTTCTGCGTGACTTATTTCACTTAGAATCGTCGTACCTAAATCCACTCATCGTGCTGCTACTAGCCTTATGACGTGGATTTCATGGCTGAGTGATATTCCATTGTACATGAGGACCACAACTTCTTTATCCATTTTTCTCTTTCCTAGGATATTTAAGGTGTAATGAAGTGGGGGTTCTTGTCCACAGAGCAGCCCTAAACTTTGGGGTGCCTGTGTCTTGCTGATTTTTAGTTTTCCCAATTTATACGCCCATGAGTGGAAGTGCCCTATGCTCTCCAAGCTGTGTTTTTAGATGTTTCAGAACACAACGTACACTTCTCCGGAGTGCCTGTTGGCAATTTACATCCCACCCATCAGCGTAGAAAGGCTCCCATTTCTCCATGGCCGGTCCTGCATTTCTGGTTTGGACACTTTTTTCCCCATGGCCCTTTTGCCCGCTGGGAAGCGAGACTTCTTTGGAGCGCTGATTGGCCTTTCCAGGTTGCTTGGTTGGCCAAAAAGGGCGTATGCCTTTTTTCCTGAATATATTCAGGAAAAAACGCATACGCCCTTTTTGGCCAAGGGCATCATTGTCCACGTTTTGCCGCTTTTCATGTGCTTTCAAGGCGATTCGAATCTACCTCCTGAAATCTGTTTCCTGCAATTCTGCCTTGCTTTCAAAGCCTCTTCGTTGCCTTCCCTTAATATATTTGTGGACGAGAGGTATCATTTAAAACTCTGCAGGTTTGTGAATTGCAGTGCCCCTGAGCTCCATTTTTCAACTCGCTTTTTTGGGAGCTGGCCGCAAAAGCGCAGGATTGCTTCAGGCCCTCTTCTGGTTCTGGGGGGCAGGCTGAGCTTGTGCTTAATTCTTCTTCCTGATGGGAAAATAGAGTGACCTGTGCCTGTCCCAACACCTAGAGCTAGTCTCTCATTGGTTCCCCCTCTTCCCCTTCATCCTCAGGACAAATTGCAACCTGTACGGAACAGGAGGTTAAAGGTGCTGATTCTCCAAGGAGGGAGATGGCTAGTAAATCGGCTGGAATGGCGAACCCGAGCAAAGGAGATGAGAAATGAGGTGCGTTTTAGAAACCTATCCCGATCACACGGTGTACCATCTTCTGGGTTTCTCATGCCTGTTTTCGACGTAGGAAGATGCCCTTGAACCTGGAGATTTGGGACCCATGGGATGGGTACCATGCAGTATTACTTGAAAGGGTCTGCGTTGGCTCACCCAACCTCACCGAACCTCTCAGCCCCAAGAGTGTCCACCCTTATGTCTCAATCAGCTGTGGGTCTAGATATGGTCAATCCAGGTTGCATCACAGCCCCTGAACGAATTTTGTAAGAATTTCTCTCTCTTTCACTGTCTTTGTTTCACGGGTTTTGAAAAGTAATTTATTTTTATAATGGGGTTTAGCTGCTTTTCACGGCTGTGTTTATGCCCCTTTACACCCCCTTGACTCACTTACAGAGAGATATCAATACATAGGTTTGAAGATTCTTACTAGTCAGATATATTCTTGTGCGGTGAATAGGGGGTGTTGAGTCCAGTTCACTGAAAAAGGAATAGGTCTTGTCTCTTACATATTGGGTTTATGGAACGGTATCGGAGCTAATTTGAAACCCTTGTTTTATGCATCACCCCACCTCACCTTTCCCGTTCAGCAGCCATAGTGTGTTTCCTAAACGTGGGACTCTGTTCTGTTTTGCAATTCAGTTCAAGTGTAGCGGTTTTTACATTCCCTCTCTAAGTGATATCTTATGATAAGTGTCTTTTTCTGTGTGACTTATTTCACTTAGAATCGTCATACCTAAATCCACTCATCGTGCTGCTACTAGCCTTATGACGTGGATTTCATGGCTGAGTGATATTCCATTGTACATGAGGACCACAACTTCTTTATCCATTTTTCTCTTTCCTAGGATATTTAAGGTGTAATGAAGTGGGGGTTCTTGTCCACAGAGCAGCCCTAAACTTTGGGGTGCCTGTGTCTTGCTGATTTTTAGTTTTCCCAATTTATACGCCCATGAGTGGAAGTGCCCTATGCTCTCCAAGCTGTGTTTTTAAGATGTTTCAGAACACACCGTACACTTCTCCAGAGTGGCTGTTGGCAATTTACATCCCACCCATCAGCGTAGCAAGGCTCCCATTTCTCCATGGCCGGTCCTGCATTTCTGGTTTGGACACTTTTTTCCGCATGGCCCTTTTGCCCGCTGGGAAGCGAGACTTCTTTGGAGCGCTGATTGGCCTTTCCAGGTTGCTTGGTTGGCCAAAAAGGGCGTATGCGTTTTTTCCTGAATATATTCAGGAAAAAACGCATACGCCCTTTTTGGCCAAGGGCATCATTGTCCACGTTTTGCCGCTTTTCATGTGCTTTCAAGGCGATTCGAATCTACCTCCTGAAATCTGTTTCCTGCAATTCTGCCTTGCTTTCAAAGCCTCTTCGTTGCCTTCCCTTAATATATTTGTGGACGAGAGGTATCATTTAAAACTCTGCAGGTCTGTGAATTGCAGTGCACCTGAGCTCCATTTTTCAACTCGCTTTTTTGGGAGCTGGCCGCAAAAGCGCAGGATTGCTTCAGGCCCTCTTCTGGTTCTGGGGGGCAGGCTGAGCTTGTGCTTAATTCTTCTTCCTGATGGGAAAATAGAGTGACCTGTGCCTGTCCCAACACCTAGAGCTAGTCTCTCATTGGTTCCCCCTCTTCCCCTTCATCCTCAGGACAAATTGCCACCTGTACGGAACAGGAGGTTAAAGGTGCTGATTCTCCAAGGAGGGAGATGGCTAGTAAATCGGCTGGAATGGCGAACCCGAGCAAAGGAGATGAGAAATGAGGTGCGTTTTAGAAACCTTTCCCGATCACACGGTGTACCATCTTCTGGGTTTCTCATGCCTGTTTTCGACGTAGGAAGATGCCCTTGAACCTGGAGATTTGGGACCCATGGGATGGGTACCATGCAGTATTACTTGAAAGGGTCTGCGTTGGCTCACCCAACCTCACCGAACCTCTCAGCCCCAAGAGTGTCCACCCTTATGTCTCAATCAGCTGTGGGTCTAGATATGGTCAATCCAGGTTGCATCACAGCCCCTGAACGAATTTTGTAAGAATTTCTCTCTCTTTCACTGTCTTTGTTTCACGGGTTTTGAAAAGTAATTTATTTTTATAATGGGGTTTAGCTGCTTTTCACGGCTGTGTTTATGCCGCTTTACACCCCCTTGACTCACTTACAGAGAGATATCAATACATAGGTTTGAAGATGCTTACTAGTCAGATATATTCTTGTGCGGTGAATAGGGGGTGTTGAGTCCAGTTCACTGAAAAAGGAATAGGTCTTGTCTCTTACATATTGGGTTTATGGAACGGTATCGGAGCTAATTTGAAACCCTTGTTTTATGCATCACCCCACCTCACCTTTCCCGTTCAGCAGCCATAGTGTGTTTCCTAAACGTGGGACTCTGTTCTGTTTTGCAATTCAGTTCAAGTGTAGCGGTTTTTACATTCCCTCTAGAAGTGATATCTTATGATAAGTGTCTTTTTCTGTGTGACTTATTTCACTTAGAATCGTCGTACCTAAATCCACTCATCGTGCTGCTACTAGCCTTATGACGTTGATTTCATGGCTGAGTGATATTCCATTGTACATGAGGACCACAACTTCTTTATCCATTTTTCTCTTTCCTAGGATATTTAAGGTGTAATGAAGTGGGGGTTCTTGTCCACAGAGCAGCCCTAAACTTTGGGGTGCCTGTGTCTTGCTGATTTTTAGTTTTCCCAATTTATACGCCCATGAGTGGAAGTGCCCTATGCTCTCCAAGCTGTGTTTTTTAGATGTTTCAGAACACACCGTACACTTCTCCAGAGTGGCTGTTGGCAGTTTACATCCCACCCATCAGCGTAGCAAGGCTCCCATTTCTCCATGGCCGGTCCTGCATTTCTGGTTTGGACACTTTTTTCCGCATGGCCCTTTTGCCCGCTGGGAAGCGAGACTTCTTTGGAGCGCTAATTGGCCTTTCCAGGTTGCTTGGTTGGCCAAAAAGGGCGTATGCGTTTTTTCCTGAATATATTCAGGAAAAAACGCATACGCCCTTTTTGGCCAAGGGCATCATTGTCCACGTTTTGCCGCTTTTCATGTGCTTTCAAGGCGATTCGAATCTACCTCCTGAAATCTGTTTCCTGCAATTCTGCCTTGCTTTCAAAGCCTCTTCGTTGCCTTCCCTTAATATATTTGTGGACGAGAGGTATCATTTAAAACTCTGCAGGTTTGTGAATTGCAGTGCCCCTGAGCTCCATTTTTCAACTCGCTTTTTTGGGAGCTGGCCGCAAAAGCGCAGGATTGCTTCAGGCCCTCTTCTGGTTCTGGGGGGCAGGCTGAGCTTGTGCTTAATTCTTCTTCCTGATGGGAAAATAGAGTGACCTGTGCCTGTCCCAACACCTAGAGCTAGTCTCTCATTGGTTCCCCCTCTTCCCGTTCATCCTCAGGACAAATTGCCACCTGTACGGAACAGGAGGTTAAAGGTGCTGATTCTCCAAGGAGGGAGATGGCTAGTAAATCGGCTGGAATGGCGAACCCCAGCAAAGGAGATGAGAAATGAGGTACGTTTTAGAAACCTTTCCCGATCACACGGTGTACCATCTTCTGGGTTTCTCATGCCTGTTTTCGACGTAGGAAGATGCCCTTGAACCTGGAGATTTGGGACCCATGGGATGGGTACCATGCAGTATTACTTGAAAGGGTCTGCGTTGGCTCACCCAACCTCACCGAACCTCTCAGCCCCAAGAGTGTCCACCCTTATGTCTCAATCAGCTGTGGGTCTAGATATGGTCAATCCAGGTTGCATCACAGCCCCTGAACGAATTTTGTAAGAATTTCTCTCTCTTTCACTGTCTTTGTTTCACGGGTTTTGAAAAGTAATTTAGTTTTATAATGGGGTTTAGCTGCTTTTCACGGCTGTGTTTATGCCGCTTTACACCCCCTTGACTCACTTACAGAGAGATATCAATACATAGGTTTGAAGATTCTTACTAGTCAGATATATTCTTGTGCGGTGAATAGGGGGTGTTGAGTCCAGTTCACTGAAAAAGGAATAGGTCTTGTCTCTTACATATTGGGTTTATGGAACGGTATCTGAGCTAATTTGAAACCCTTGTTTTATGCATCACCCCACCTCACCTTTCCCGTTCAGCAGCCATAGTGTGTTTCCTAAACGTGGGACTCTGTTCTGTTTTGCAATTCAGTTCAAGTGTAGCGGTTTTTACATTCCCTCTAGAAGTGATATCTTATGATAAGTGTCTTTTTCTGTGTGACTTATTTCACTTAGAATCGTCGTACCTAAATCCACTCATCGTGCTGCTACTAGCCTTATGACGTTGATTTCATGGCTGAGTGATATTCCATTGTACATGAGGACCACAACTTCTTTATCCATTTTTCTCTTTCCTAGGATATTTAAGGTGTAATGAAGTGGGGGTTCTTGTCCACAGAGCAGCCCTAAACTTTGGGGTGCCTGTGTCTTGCTGATTTTTAGTTTTCCCAATTTATACGCCCATGAGTGGAAGTGCCCTATGCTCTCCAAGCTGTGTTTTTTAGATGTTTCAGAACACACCGTACACTTCTCCAGAGTGGCTGTTGGCAATTTACATCCCACCCATCAGCGTAGCAAGGCTCCCATTTCTCCATGGCCGGTCCTGCATTTCTGGTTTGGACACTTTTTTCCGCATGGCCCTTTTGCCCGCTGGGAAGCGAGACTTCTTTGGAGCGCTGATTGGCCTTTCCAGGTTGCTTGGTTGGCCAAAAAGGGCGTATGCGTTTGTTCCTGAATATATTCAGGAAAAAACGCATACGCCCTTTTTGGCCAAGGGCATCATTGTCCACGTTTTGCCGCTTTTCATGTGCTTTCAAGGCGATTCGAATCTACCTCCTGAAATCTATTTCCTGCAATTCTGCCTTGCTTTCAAAGCCTCTTCGTTGCCTTCCCTTAATATATTTGTGGACGAGAGGTATCATTTAAAACTCTGCAGGTTTGTGAATTGCAGTGCCCCTGAGCTCCATTTTTCAACTCGCTTTTTTGGGAGCTGGCCGCAAAAGCGCAGGATTGCTTCTGGCCCTCTTCTGGTTCTGGGGGGCAGGCTGAGCTTGTGCTTAATTCTTCTTCCTGATGGGAAAATAGAGTGACCTGTGCCTGTCCCAACACCTAGAGCTAGTCTCTCATTGGTTCCCCCTCTTCCCCTTCATCCTCAGGACAAATTGCAACCTGTACGGAACAGGAGGTTAAAGGTGCTGTTTCTCCAAGGAGGGAGATGGCTAGTAAATCGGCTGGAATGGCGAACCCGAGCAAAGGAGATGAGAAATGAGGTGCGTTTTAGAAACCTTTCCCGATCACACGGTGTACCATCTTCTGGGTTTCTCATGCCTGTTTTCGACGTAGGAAGATGCCCTTGAACCTGGAGATTTGGGACCCATGGGATGGGTACCATGCAGTATTACTTGAAAGGGTCTGCGTTGGCTCACCCAACCTCACCGAACCTCTCAGCCCCAAGAGTGTCCACCCTTATGTCTCAATCAGCTGTGGGTCTAGATATGGTCAATCCAGGTTGCATCACAGCCCCTGAACGAATTTTGTAAGAATTTCTCTCTCTTTCACTGTCTTTGTTTCACGGGTTTTGAAAAGTAATTTATTTTTATAATGGGGTTTAGCTGCTTTTCACGGCTGTGTTTATGCCGCTTTACACCCCCTTGACTCACTTACAGAGAGATATCAATACATAGGTTTGAAGATTCTTACTAGTCAGATATATTCTTGTGCGGTGAATAGGGGGTGTTGAGTCCAGTTCACTGAAAAAGGAATAGGTCTTGTCTCTTACATATTGGGTTTATGGAACGGTATCTGAGCTAATTTGAAACCCTTATTTTATGCATCACCCCACCTCACCTTTCCCGTTCAGCAGCCATAGTGTGTTTCCTAAACGTGGGACTCTGTTCTGTTTTGCAATTCAGTTCAAGTGTAGCGTTTTTTACATTCCCTCTAGAAGTGATATCTTATGATAAGTGTCTTTTTCTGTGTGACTTATTTCACTTAGAATCGTCGTACCTAAATCCACTCATCGTGCTGCTCCTAGCCTTATGACGTTGATTTCATGGCTGAGTGATATTCCATTGTACATGAGGACCACAACTTCTTTATCCATTTTTCTCTTTCCTAGGATATTTAAGGTGTAATGAAGTGGGGGTTCTTGTCCCCAGAGCAGCCCTAAACTTTGGGGTGCCTGTGTCTTGCTGATTTTTAGTTTTCCCAATTCATACGGCCATGAGTGGAAGTGCCCTATGCTCTCCAAGCTGTGTTTTTAGATGTTTCAGAACACACCGTACACTTCTCCGGAGTGCCTGTTGGCAATTTACATCCCACCCATCAGCGTAGCAAGGCTCCCATTTCTCCATGGCCGGTCCTGCATTTCTGGTTTGGACACTTTTTTCCGCATGGCCCTTTTGCCCGCTGGGAAGCGAGACTTCTTTGGAGCGCTGATTGGCCTTTCCAGGTTGCTTGGTTGGCCAAAAAGGGCGTATGCGTTTTTTCCTGAATATATTCAGGAAAAAACGCATACGCCCTTTTTGGCCAAGGGCATCATTGTCCACGTTTTGCCGCTTTTCATGTGCTTTCAAGGCGATTCGAATCTACCTCCTGAAATCTGTTTCCTGCAATTCTGCCTTGCTTTCAAAGCCTCTTCGTTGCCTTCCCTTAATATATTTGTGGACGAGAGGTATCATTTAAAACTCTGCAGGTTTGTGAATTGCAGTGCCCCTGAGCTCCATTTTTCAACTCGCTTTTTTGGGAGCTGGCCGCAAAAGCGCAGGATTGCTTCAGGCCCTCTTCTGGTTCTGGGGGGCAGGCTGAGCTTGTGCTTGATTCTTCTTCCTGATGGGAAAATAGAGTGACCTGTGCCTGTCCCAACACCTAGAGCTAGTCTCTCATTGGTTCCCCCTCTTCCCCTTCATCCTCAGGACAAATTGCAACCTGTACGGAACAGGAGGTTAAAGGTGCTGATTCTCCAAGGAGGGAGATGGCTAGTAAATCGGCTGGAATGGCGAACCCGAGCAAAGGAGATGAGAAATGAGGTGCGTTTTAGAAACCTTTCCCGATCACACGGTGTACCATCTTCTGGGTTTCTCATGCCTGTTTTCGACGTAGGAAGATGCCCTTGAACCTGGAGATTTGGGACCCATGGGATGGGTACCATGCAGTATTACTTGAAAGGGTCTGCGTTGGCTCACCCAACCTCACCGAACCTCTCAGCCCCAAGAGTGTCCACCCTTATGTCTCAATCAGCTGTGGGTCTAGATATGGTCAATCCAGGTTGCATCACAGCCCCTGAACGAATTTTGTAAGAATTTCTCTCTCTTTCACTGTCTTTGTTTCACGGGTTTTGAAAAGTAATTTATTTTTATAATGGGGTTTAGCTGCTTTTCACGGCTGTGTTTATGCCGCTTTACACCCCCTTGACTCACTTACAGAGAGATATCAATACATAGGTTTGAAGATTCTTACTAGTCAGATATATTCTTGTGCGGTGAATAGGGGGTGTTGAGTCCAGTTCACTGAAAAAGGAATAGGTCTTGTCTCTTACATATTGGGTTTATGGAACGGTATCGGAGCTAATTTGAAACCCTTGTTTTATGCATCACCCCACCTCACCTTTCCCGTTCAGCAGCCATAGTGTGTTTCCTAAACGTGGGACTCTGTTCTGTTTTGCAATTCAGTTCAAGTGTAGCGGTTTTTACATTCCCTCTAGAAGTGATATCTTATGATAAGTGTCTTTTTCTGTGTGATTTATTTCACTTAGAATCGTCGTACCTAAATCCACTCATCGTGCTGCTACTAGCCTTATGACGTTGATTTCATGGCTGAGTGATATTCCATTGTACATGAGGACCACAACTTCTTTATCCATTTTTCTCTTTCCTAGGATATTTAAGGTGTAATGAAGTGGGGGTTCTTGTCCACAGAGCAGCCCTAAACTTTGGGGTGCCTGTGTCTTGCTGATTTTTCGTTTTCCCAATTTATACGCCCATGAGTGGAAGTGCCCTATGCTCTCCAAGCTTTGTTTTTTAGATGTTTCAGAACACACCGTACACTTCTCCAGAGTGGCTGTTGGCAATTTACATCCCACCCATCAGCGTAGCAAGGCTCCCATTTCTCCATGGCCGGTCCTGCATTTCTGGTTTGGACACTTTTTTCCGCATGGCCCTTTTGCCCGCTGGGAAGCGAGACTTCTTTGGAGCGCTGATTGGCCTTTCCAGGTTGCTTGGTTGGCCAAAAAGGGCGTATGCGTTTTTTCCTGAATATATTCAGGAAAAAACGCATACGCCCTTTTTGGCCAAGGGCATCATTGTCCACGTTTTGCCGCTTTTCGTGTGCTTTCAAGGCGATTCGAATCTACCTCCTGAAATCTGTTTCCTGCAATTCTGCCTTGCTTTCAAAGCCTCTTCGTTGCCTTCCCTTAATATATTTGTGGACGAGAGGTATCATTTAAAACTCTGCAGGTTTGTGAATTGCAGTGCCCCTGAGCTCCATTTTTCAACTCGCTTTTTTGGGAGCTGGCCGCAAAAGCGCAGGATTGCTTCTGGCCCTCTTCTGGTTCTGGGGGGCAGGCTGAGCTTGTGCTTAATTCTTCTTCCTGATGGGAAAATAGAGTGACCTGTGCCTGTCCCAACACCTAGAGCTAGTCTCTCATTGGTTCCCCCTCTTCCCCTTCATCCTCAGGACAAATTGCAACCTGTACGGAACAGGAGGTTAAAGGTGCTGATTCTCCAAGGAGGGAGATGGCTAGTAAATCGGCTGGAATGGCGAACCCGAGCAAAGGAGATGAGAAATGAGGTGCGTTTTAGAAACCTTTCCCAATCACACGGTGTACCATCTTCTGGGTTTCTCATGCCTGTTTTCGACGTAGGAAGATGCCCTTGAACCTGGAGATTTGGGACCCATGGGATGGGTACCATGCAGTATTACTTGAAAGGGTCTGCGTTGGCTCACCCAACCTCACCGAACCTCTCAGCCCCAAGAGTGTCCACCCTTATGTCTCAATCAGCTGTGGGTCTAGATATGGTCAATCCAGGTTGCATCACAGCCCCTGAACGAATTTTGTAAGAATTTCTCTCTCTTTCACTGTCTTTGTTTCACGGGTTTTGAAAAGTAATTTATTTTTATAATGGGGTTTAGCTGCTTTTCACGGCTGTGTTTATGCCACTTTACACCCCCTTGACTCACTTACAGAGAGATATCAATATATAGGTTTGAAGATTCTTACTAGTCAGATATATTCTTGTGCGGTGAATAGGGGGTGTTGAGTCCAGTTCACTGAAAAAGGAATAGGTCTTGTCTCTTACATATTGGGTTTATGGAACGGTATCGGAGCTAATTTGAAACCCTTGTTTTATGCATCACCCCACCTCACCTTTCCCGTTCAGCAGCCATAGTGTGTTTCCTAAACGTGGGACTCTGTTCTGTTTTGCAATTCAGTTCAAGTGTAGCGGTTTTTACATTCCCTCTAGAAGTGATATCTTATGATAAGTGTCTTTTTCTGTGTGACTTATTTCACTTAGAATCGTCGTACCTAAATCCACTCATCGTGCTGCTACTAGCCTTATGACGTTGATTTCATGGCTGAGTGATATTCCATTGTACATGAGGACCACAACTTCTTTATCCATTTTTCTCTTTCCTAGGATATTTAAGGTGTAATGAAGTGGGGGTTCTTGTCCACAGAGCAGCCCTAAACTTTGGGGTGCCTGTGTCTTGCTGATTTTTAGTTTTCCCAATTTATACGCCCATGAGTGGAAGTGCCCTATGCTCTCCAAGCTGTGTTTTTTAGATGTTTCAGAACACACCGTACACTTCTCCAGAGTGGCTGTTGGCAATTTACATCCCACCCATCAGCGTAGCAAGGCTCCCATTTCTCCATGGCCGGTCCTGCATTTCTGGTTTGGACACTTTTTTCCGCATGGCCCTTTTGCCCGCTGGGAAGCGAGACTTCTTTGGAGCGCTGATTCGCCTTTCCAGGTTGCTTGGTTGGCCAAAAAGGGCGTATGCGTTTTTTCCTGAATATATTCAGGAAAAAACGCATACGCCCTTTTTGGCCAAGGGCATCATTGTCCACGTTTTGCCGCTTTTCATGTGCTTTCAAGGCGATTCGAATCTACCTCCTGAAATCTGTTTCCTGCAATTCTGCCTTGCTTTCAAAGCCTCTTCGTTGCCTTCCCTTAATATATTTGTGGACGAGAGGTATCATTTAAAACTCTGCAGGTCTGTGAATTGCAGTGCCCCTGAGCTCCATTTTTCAACTCGCTTTTTTGGGAGCTGGCCGCAAAAGCGCAGGATTGCTTCAGGCCCTCTTCTGGTTCTGGGGGGCAGGCTGAGCTTGTGCTTAATTCTTCTTCCTGATGGGAAAATAGAGTGACCTGTGCCTGTCCCAACACCTAGAGCTAGTCTCTCATTGGTTCCCCCTCTTCCCGTTCATCCTCAGGACAAATCGCAACCTGTACGGAACAGGAGGTTAAAGGTGCTGATT
Source organism: Balaenoptera acutorostrata (assembly GCF_949987535.1). NCBI lineage: Eukaryota > Metazoa > Chordata > Mammalia > Artiodactyla > Balaenopteridae > Balaenoptera > Balaenoptera acutorostrata. The sequence continues at coordinate 71,378 of NW_026646320.1, forward strand.
CTCCAAGGAGGGAGATGGCTAGTAAATCGGCTGGAATGGCGAACCCGAGCAAAGGAGATGAGAAATGAGGTGCGTTTTAGAAACCTTTCCCGATCACACGGTGTACCATCTTCTGGGTTTCTCATGCCTGTTTTCGACGTAGGAAGATGCCCTTGAACCTGGAGATTTGGGACCCATGGGATGGGTACCATGCAGTATTACTTGAAAGGGTCTGCGTTGGCTCACCCAACCTCACCGAACCTCTCAGCCCCAAGAGTGTCCACCCTTATGTCTCAATCAGCTGTGGGTCTAGATATGGTCAATCCAGGTTGCATCACAGCCCCTGAACGAATTTTGTAAGAATTTCTCTCTCTTTCACTGTCTTTGTTTCACGGGTTTTGAAAAGTAATTTATTTTTATAATGGGGTTTAGCTGCTTTTCACGGCTGTGTTTATGCCGCTTTACACCCCCTTGACTCACTTACAGAGAGATATCAATACATAGGTTTGAAGATTCTTACTAGTCAGATATATTCTTGTGCGGTGAATAGGGGGTGTTGAGTCCAGTTCACTGAAAAAGGAATAGGTCTTGTCTCTTACATATTGGGTTTATGGAACGGTATCGGAGCTAATTTGAAACCCTTGTTTTATGCATCACCCCACCTCACCTTTCCCGTTCAGCAGCCATAGTGTGTTTCCTAAACGTGGGACTCTGTTCTGTTTTGCAATTCAGTTCAAGTGTAGCGGTTTTTACATTCCCTCTAGAAGTGATATCTTATGATAAGTGTCTTTTTCTGTGTGATTTATTTCACTTAGAATCGTCGTACCTAAATCCACTCATCGTGCTGCTACTAGCCTTATGACGTTGATTTCATGGCTGAGTGATATTCCATTGTACATGAGGACCACAACTTCTTTATCCATTTTTCTCTTTCCTAGGATATTTAAGGTGTAATGAAGTGGGGGTTCTTGTCCACAGAGCAGCCCTAAACTTTGGGGTGCCTGTGTCTTGCTGATTTTTCGTTTTCCCAATTTATACGCCCATGAGTGGAAGTGCCCTATGCTCTCCAAGCTTTGTTTTTTAGATGTTTCAGAACACACCGTACACTTCTCCAGAGTGGCTGTTGGCAATTTACATCCCACCCATCAGCGTAGCAAGGCTCCCATTTCTCCATGGCCGGTCCTGCATTTCTGGTTTGGACACTTTTTTCCGCATGGCCCTTTTGCCCGCTGGGAAGCGAGACTTCTTTGGAGCGCTGATTGGCCTTTCCAGGTTGCTTGGTTGGCCAAAAAGGGCGTATGCGTTTTTTCCTGAATATATTCAGGAAAAAACGCATACGCCCTTTTTGGCCAAGGGCATCATTGTCCACGTTTTGCCGCTTTTCGTGTGCTTTCAAGGCGATTCGAATCTACCTCCTGAAATCTGTTTCCTGCAATTCTGCCTTGCTTTCAAAGCCTCTTCGTTGCCTTCCCTTAATATATTTGTGGACGAGAGGTATCATTTAAAACTCTGCAGGTTTGTGAATTGCAGTGCCCCTGAGCTCCATTTTTCAACTCGCTTTTTTGGGAGCTGGCCGCAAAAGCGCAGGATTGCTTCTGGCCCTCTTCTGGTTCTGGGGGGCAGGCTGAGCTTGTGCTTAATTCTTCTTCCTGATGGGAAAATAGAGTGACCTGTGCCTGTCCCAACACCTAGAGCTAGTCTCTCATTGGTTCCCCCTCTTCCCCTTCATCCTCAGGACAAATTGCAACCTGTACGGAACAGGAGGTTAAAGGTGCTGATTCTCCAAGGAGGGAGATGGCTAGTAAATCGGCTGGAATGGCGAACCCGAGCAAAGGAGATGAGAAATGAGGTGCGTTTTAGAAACCTTTCCCAATCACACGGTGTACCATCTTCTGGGTTTCTCATGCCTGTTTTCGACGTAGGAAGATGCCCTTGAACCTGGAGATTTGGGACCCATGGGATGGGTACCATGCAGTATTACTTGAAAGGGTCTGCGTTGGCTCACCCAACCTCACCGAACCTCTCAGCCCCAAGAGTGTCCACCCTTATGTCTCAATCAGCTGTGGGTCTAGATATGGTCAATCCAGGTTGCATCACAGCCCCTGAACGAATTTTGTAAGAATTTCTCTCTCTTTCACTGTCTTTGTTTCACGGGTTTTGAAAAGTAATTTATTTTTATAATGGGGTTTAGCTGCTTTTCACGGCTGTGTTTATGCCACTTTACACCCCCTTGACTCACTTACAGAGAGATATCAATATATAGGTTTGAAGATTCTTACTAGTCAGATATATTCTTGTGCGGTGAATAGGGGGTGTTGAGTCCAGTTCACTGAAAAAGGAATAGGTCTTGTCTCTTACATATTGGGTTTATGGAACGGTATCGGAGCTAATTTGAAACCCTTGTTTTATGCATCACCCCACCTCACCTTTCCCGTTCAGCAGCCATAGTGTGTTTCCTAAACGTGGGACTCTGTTCTGTTTTGCAATTCAGTTCAAGTGTAGCGGTTTTTACATTCCCTCTAGAAGTGATATCTTATGATAAGTGTCTTTTTCTGTGTGACTTATTTCACTTAGAATCGTCGTACCTAAATCCACTCATCGTGCTGCTACTAGCCTTATGACGTTGATTTCATGGCTGAGTGATATTCCATTGTACATGAGGACCACAACTTCTTTATCCATTTTTCTCTTTCCTAGGATATTTAAGGTGTAATGAAGTGGGGGTTCTTGTCCACAGAGCAGCCCTAAACTTTGGGGTGCCTGTGTCTTGCTGATTTTTAGTTTTCCCAATTTATACGCCCATGAGTGGAAGTGCCCTATGCTCTCCAAGCTGTGTTTTTTAGATGTTTCAGAACACACCGTACACTTCTCCAGAGTGGCTGTTGGCAATTTACATCCCACCCATCAGCGTAGCAAGGCTCCCATTTCTCCATGGCCGGTCCTGCATTTCTGGTTTGGACACTTTTTTCCGCATGGCCCTTTTGCCCGCTGGGAAGCGAGACTTCTTTGGAGCGCTGATTCGCCTTTCCAGGTTGCTTGGTTGGCCAAAAAGGGCGTATGCGTTTTTTCCTGAATATATTCAGGAAAAAACGCATACGCCCTTTTTGGCCAAGGGCATCATTGTCCACGTTTTGCCGCTTTTCATGTGCTTTCAAGGCGATTCGAATCTACCTCCTGAAATCTGTTTCCTGCAATTCTGCCTTGCTTTCAAAGCCTCTTCGTTGCCTTCCCTTAATATATTTGTGGACGAGAGGTATCATTTAAAACTCTGCAGGTCTGTGAATTGCAGTGCCCCTGAGCTCCATTTTTCAACTCGCTTTTTTGGGAGCTGGCCGCAAAAGCGCAGGATTGCTTCAGGCCCTCTTCTGGTTCTGGGGGGCAGGCTGAGCTTGTGCTTAATTCTTCTTCCTGATGGGAAAATAGAGTGACCTGTGCCTGTCCCAACACCTAGAGCTAGTCTCTCATTGGTTCCCCCTCTTCCCGTTCATCCTCAGGACAAATCGCAACCTGTACGGAACAGGAGGTTAAAGGTGCTGATTCTCCAAGGAGGGAGATGGCTAGTAAATCGGCTGGAATGGCGAACCCGAGCAAAGGAGATGAGAAATGAGGTGCGTTTTAGAAACCTTTCCCGATCACACGGTGTACCATCTTCTGGGTTTCTCATGCCTGTTTTCGACGTAGGAAGATGCCCTTGAACCTGGAGATTTGGGACCCATGGGATGGGTACCATGCAGTATTACTTGAAAGGGTCTGCGTTGGCTCACCCAACCTCACCGAACCTCTCAGCCCCAAGAGTGTCCACCCTTATGTCTCAATCAGCTGTGGGTCTAGATATGGTCAATCCAGGTTGCATCACAGCCCCTGAAAGAATTTTGTAAGAATTTCTCTCTCTTTCACTGTCTTTGTTTCACGGGTTTTGAAAAGTAATTTATTTTTATAATGGGGTTTAGCTGCTTTTCACGGCTGTGTTTATGCCGCTTTACACCCCCTTGACTCACTTACAGAGAGATATCAATACATAGGTTTGAAGATTCTTACTAGTCAGATATATTCTTGTGCGGTGAATAGGGGGTGTTGAGTCCAGTTCACTGAAAAAGGAATAGGTCTTGTCTCTTACATATTGGGTTTATGGAACGGTATCGGAGCTAATTTGAAACCCTTGTTTTATGCATCACCCCACCTCACCTTTCCCGTTCAGCAGCCATAGTGTGTTTCCTAAACGTGGGACTCTGTTCTGTTTTGCAATTCAGTTCAAGTGTAGCGGTTTTTACATTCCCTCTAGAAGTGATATCTTATGATAAGTGTCTTTTTCTGTGTGACTTATTTCACTTAGAATCGTCGTACCTAAATCCACTCATCGTGCTGCTACTAGCCTTATGACGTTGATTTCATGGCTGAGTGATATTCCATTGTACATGAGGACCACAACTTCTTTATCCATTTTTCTCTTTCCTAGGATATTTAAGGTGTAATGAAGTGGGGGTTCTTGTCCACAGAGCAGCCCTAAACTTTGGGGTGCCTGTGTCTTGCTGATTTTTAGTTTTCCCAATTCATACGGCCATGAGTGGAAGTGCCCTATGCTCTCCAAGCTGTGTTTTTACATGTTTCAGAACACACCGTACACTTCTCCGGAGTGCCTGTTGGCAATTTACATCCCACCCATCAGCGTAGCAAGGCTCCCATTTCTCCATGGCCGGTCCTGCATTTCTGGTTTGGACACTTTTTTCCCCATGGCCCTTTTGCCCGCTGGGAAGCGAGACTTCTTTGGAGCGCTGATTGGCCTTTCCAGGTTGCTTGGTTGGCCAAAAAGGGCGTATGCGTTTTTTCCTGAATATATTCAGGAAAAAACGCATACGCCCTTTTTGGCCAAGGGCATCATTGTCCACGTTTTGCCGCTTTTCATGTGCTTTCAAGGCGATTCGAATCTACCTCCTGAAATCTGTTTCCTGCAATTCTGCCTTGCTTTCAAAGCCTCTTCGTTGCCTTCCCTTAATATATTTGTGGAAGAGAGGTATCATTTAAAACTCTGCAGGTTTGTGAATTGCAGTGCCCCTGAGCTCCATTTTTCAACTCGCTTTTTTGGGAGCTGGCCGCAAAAGCGCAGGATTGCTTCAGGCCCTCTTCTGGTTCTGGGGGGCAGGCTGAGCTTGTGCTTGATTCTTCTTCCTGATGGGAAAATAGAGTGACCTGTGCCTGTCCCAACACCTAGAGCTAGTCTCTCATTGGTTCCCCCTCTTCCCGTTCATTCTCAGGACAAATTGCAACCTGTACGGAACAGGAGGTTAAAGGTGCTGATTCTCCAAGGAGGGAGATTGCTAGTAAATCGGCTGGAATGGCGAACCCGAGCAAAGGAGATGAGAAATGAGGTGCGTTTTAGAAACCTTTCCCGATCACACGGTGTACCATCTTCTGGGTTTCTCATGCCTGTTTTCGACGTAGGAAGATGCCCTTGAACCTGGAGATTTGGGACCCATGGGATGGGTACCATGCAGTATTACTTGAAAGGGTCTGCGTTGGCTCACCCAACCTCACCGAACCTCTCAGCCCCAAGAGTGTCCACCCTTATGTCTCAATCAGCTGTGGGTCTAGATATGGTCAATCCAGGTTGCATCACAGCCCCTGAACGAATTTTGTAAGAATTTCTCTCTCTTTCACTGTCTTTGTTTCACGGGTTTTGAAAAGTAATTTAGTTTTATAATGGGGTTTAGCTGCTTTTCACGGCTGTGTTTATGCCGCTTTACACCCCCTTGACTCACTTACAGAGAGATATCAATACATAGGTTTGAAGATTCTTACTAGTCAGATATATTCTTGTGTGGTGAATAGGGGGTGTTGAGTCCAGTTCACTGAAAAAGGAATAGGTCTTGTCTCTTACATATTGGGTTTATGGAACGGTATCGGAGCTAATTTGAAACCCTTGTTTTATGCATCACCCCACCTCACCTTTCCCGTTCAGCAGCCATAGTGTGTTTCCTAAACGTGGGACTCTGTTCTGTTTTGCAATTCAGTTCAAGTGTAGCGGTTTTTACATTCCCTCTAGAAGTGATATCTTATGATAAGTGTCTTTTTCTGTGTGACTTATTTCACTTAGAATCGTCGTACCTAAATCCACTCATCGTGCTGCTACTAGCCTTATGACGTTGATTTCATGGCTGAGTGATATTCCATTGTACATGAGGACCACAACTTCTTTATCCATTTTTCTCTTTCCTAGGATATTTAAGGTGTAATGAAGTGGGGGTTCTTGTCCACAGAGCAGCCCTAAACTTTGGGGTGCCTGTGTCTTGCTGATTTTTAGTTTTCCCAATTTATACGCCCATGAGTGGAAGTGCCCTATGCTCTCCAAGCTGTGTTTTTAGATGTTTCAGAACACACCGTACACTTCTCCGGAGTGCCTGTTGGCAATTTACATCCCACCCATCAGCGTAGCAAGGCTCCCATTTCTCCATGGCCGGTCCTGCATTTCTGGTTTGGACACTTTTTTCCCCATGGCCCTTTTGCCCGCTGGGAAGTGAGACTTCTTCGGAGCGCTGATTGGCCTTTCCAGGTTGCTTGGTTGGCCAAAAAGGGCGTATGCGTTTTTTCCTGAATATATTCAGGAAAAAACGCATACGCCCTTTTTGGCCAAGGGCATCATTGTCCACGTTTTGCCGCTTTTCATGTGCTTTCAAGGCGATTCGAATCTACCTCCTGAAATCTGTTTCCTGCAATTCTGCCTTGCTTTCAAAGCCTCTTCGTTGCCTTCCCTTAATATATTTGTGGAAGAGAGGTATCATTTAAAACTCTGCAGGTTTGTGAATTGCAGTGCCCCTGAGCTCCATTTTTCAACTCGCTTTTTTGGGAGCTGGCCGCCAAAGCGCAGGATTGCTTCAGGCCCTCTTCTGGTTCTGGGGGGCAGGCTGAGCTTGTGCTTGATTCTTCTTCCTGATGGGAAAATAGAGTGACCTGTGCCTGTCCCAACACCTAGAGCTAGTCTCTCATTGGTTCCCCTCTTCCCGTTCATCCTCAGGACAAATTGCAACCTGTACGGAACAGGAGGTTAAAGGTGCTGATTCTCCATGGAGGGAGATTGCTAGTAAATCGGCTGGAATGGCGAACCCGAGCAAAGGAGATGAGAAATGAAGTGCGTTTTAGAAACATTTCCCGATCACACGGTGTACCATCTTCTGGGTTTCTCATGCCTGTTTTCGACGTAGGAAGATGCCCTTGAACCTGCAGATTTGGGACCCATGGGATGGGTACCATGCAGTATTACTTGAAAGGGTCTGCGTTGGCTCACCCAACCTCACCGAACCTCTCAGCCCCAAGAGTGTCCACCCTTATGTCTCAATCAGCTGTGGGTCTAGACATGGTCAATCCAGGTTGCATCACAGCCCCTGAACGAATTTTGTAAGAATTTCTCTCTCTTTCACTGTCTTTGTTTCACGGGTTTTGAAAAGTAATTTAGTTTTATAATGGGGTTTAGCTGCTTTTCACGGCTGTGTTTATGCCGCTTTACACCCCCTTGACTCACTTACAGAGAGATATCAATACATAGGTTTGAAGATTCTTACTAGTCAGATATATTCTTGTGCGGTGAATAGGGGGTGTTGAGTCCAGTTCACTGAAAAAGGAATAGGTCTTGTCTCTTACATATTGGGTTTATGGAACGGTATCGGAGCTAATTTGAAACCCTTGTTTTATGCATCACCCCACCTCACCTTTCCCGTTCAGCAGCCATAGTGTGTTTCCTAAACGTGGGACTCTGTTCTGTTTTGCAATTCAGTTCAAGTGTAGCGGTTTTTACATTCCCTCTAGAAGTGATATCTTATGATAAGTGTCTTTTTCTGTGTGACTTATTTCACTTAGAATCGTCGTACCTAAATCCACTCATCGTGCTGCTACTAGCCTTATGACGTTGATTTCATGGCTGAGTGATATTCCATTGTACATGAGGACCACAACTTCTTTATCCATTTTTCTCTTTCCTAGGATATTTAAGGTGTAATGAAGTGGGGGTTCTTGTCCACAGAGCAGCCCTAAACTTTGGGGTGCCTGTGTCTTGCTGATTTTTAGTTTTCCCAATTCATACGGCCATGAGTGGAAGTGCCCTATGCTCTCCAAGCTGTGTTTTTACATGTTTCAGAACACACCGTACACTTCTCCGGAGTGCCTGTTGGCAATTTACATCCCACCCATCAGCGTAGCAAGGCTCCCATTTCTCCATGGCCGGTCCTGCATTTCTGGTTTGGACACTTTTTTCCCCATGGCCCTTTTGCCCGCTGGGAAGCGAGACTTCTTTGGAGCGCTGATTGGCCTTTCCAGGTTGCTTGGTTGGCCAAAAAGGGCGTATGCGTTTTTTCCTGAATATATTCAGGAAAAAACGCATACGCCCTTTTTGGCCAAGGGCATCATTGTCCACGTTTTGCCGCTTTTCATGTGCTTTCAAGGCGATTCGAATCTACCTCCTGAAATCTGTTTCCTGCAATTCTGCCTTGCTTTCAAAGCCTCTTCGTTGCCTTCCCTTAATATATTTGTGGACGAGAGGTATCATTTAAAACTCTGCAGGTTTGTGAATTGCAGTGCCCCTGAGCTCCATTTTTCAACTCGCTTTTTTGGGAGCTGGCCGCAAAAGCGCAGGATTGCTTCAGGCCCTCTTCTGGTTCTGGGGGGCAGGCTGAGCTTGTGCTTGATTCTTCTTCCTGATGGGAAAATAGAGTGACCTGTGCCTGTCCCAACACCTAGAGCTAGTCTCTCATTGGTTCCCCCTCTTCCCGTTCATCCTCAGGACAAATTGCAACCTGTACGGAACAGGAGGTTAAAGGTGCTGATTCTCCAAGGAGGGAGATTGCTAGTAAATCGGCTGGAATGGCGAACCCGAGCAAAGGAGATGAGAAATGAGGTGCGTTTTAGAAACCTTTCCCGATCACACGGTGTACCATCTTCTGGGTTTCTCATGCCTGTTTTCGACGTAGGAAGATGCCCTTGAACCTGCAGATTTGGGACCCATGGGATGGGTACCATGCAATATTACTTGAAAGGGTCTGCGTTGGCTCACCCAACCTCACCGAACCTCTCAGCCCCAAGAGTGTCCACCCTTATGTCTCAATCAGCTGTGGGTCTAGATATGGTCAATCCAGGTTGCATCACAGCCCCTGAACGAATTTTGTAAGAATTTCTCTCTCTTTCACTGTCTTTGTTTCACGGGTTTTGAAAAGTAATTTAGTTTTATAATGGGGTTTAGCTGCTTTTCACGGCTGTGTTTATGCCGCTTTACACCCCCTTGACTCACTTACAGAGAGATATCAATACATAGGTTTGAAGATTCTTACTAGTCAGATATATTCTTGTGCGGTGAATAGGGGGTGTTGAGTCCAGTTCACTGAAAAAGGAATAGGTCTTGTCTCTTACATATTGGGTTTATGGAACGGTATCGGAGCTAATTTGAAACCCTTGTTTTATGCATCACCCCACCTCACCTTTCCCGTTCAGCAGCCATAGTGTGTTTCCTAAACGTGGGACTCTGTTCTGTTTTGCAATTCAGTTCAAGTGTAGCGGTTTTTACATTCCCTCTAGAAGTGATATATTATGATAAGTGTCTTTTTCTGTGTGACTTATTTCACTTAGAATCGTCGTACCTAAATCCACTCATCGTGCTGCTACTAGCCTTATGACGTTGATTTCATGGCTGAGTGATATTCCATTGTACATGAGGACCACAACTTCTTTATCCATTTTTCTCTTTCCTAGGATATTTAAGGTGTAATGAAGTGGGGGTTCTTGTCCACAGAGCAGCCCTAAACTTTGGGGTGCCTGTGTCTTGCTGATGTTTCGTTTTCCCAATTTATACGCCCATGAGTGGAAGTGCCCTATGCTCTCCAAGCTTTGTTTTTTAGATGTTTCAGAACACACCGTACACTTCTCCAGAGTGGCTGTTGGCAATTTACATCCCACCCATCAGCGTAGCAAGGCTCCCATTTCTCCATGGCCGGTCCTGCATTTCTGGTTTGGACACTTTTTTCCGCATGGCCCTTTTGCCCGCTGGGAAGCGAGACTTCTTTGGAGCGCTGATTGGCCTTTCCAGGTTGCTTGGTTGGCCAAAAAGGGCGTATGCGTTTTTTCCTGAATATATTCAGGAAAAAACGCATACACCCTTTTTGGCCAAGGGCATCATTGTCCACGTTTTGCCGCTTTTCATGTGCTTTCAAGGCGATTCGAATCTACCTCCTGAAATCTGTTTCCTGCAATTCTGCCTTGCTTTCAAAGCCTCTTCGTTGCCTTCCCTTAATATATTTGTGGACGAGAGGTATCATTTAAAACTCTGCAGGTCTGTGAATTGCAGTGCCCCTGAGCTCCATTTTTCAACTCGCTTTTTTGGGAGCTGGCCGCAAAAGCGCAGGATTGCTTCAGGCCCTCTTCTGGTTCTGGGGGGCAGGCTGAGCTTGTGCTTAATTCTTCTTCCTGATGGGAAAATAGAGTGACCTGTGCCTGTCCCAACACCTAGAGCTAGTCTCTCATTGGTTCCCCCTCTTCCCGTTCATCCTCAGGACAAATCGCAACCTGTACGGAACAGGAGGTTAAAGGTGCTGATTCTCCAAGGAGGGAGATGGCTAGTAAATCGGCTGGAATGGCGAACCCGAGCAAAGGAGATGAGAAATGAGGTGCGTTTTAGAAACCTTTCCCGATCACACGGTGTACCATCTTCTGGGTTTCTCATGCCTGTTTTCGACGTAGGAAGATGCCCTTGAACCTGGAGATTTGGGACCCATGGGATGGGTACCATGCAGTATTACTTGAAAGGGTCTGCGTTGGCTCACCCAACCTCACCGAACCTCTCAGCCCCAAGAGTGTCCACCCTTATGTCTCAATCAGCTGTGGGTCTAGATATGGTCAATCCAGGTTGCATCACAGCCCCTGAACGAATTTTGTAAGAATTTCTCTCTCTTTCACTGTCTTTGTTTCACGGGTTTTGAAAAGTAATTTATTTTTATAATGGGGTTTAGCTGCTTTTCACGGCTGTGTTTATGCCGCTTTACACCCCCTTGACTCACTTACAGAGAGATATCAATACATAGGTTTGAAGATTCTTACTAGTCAGATATATTCTTGTGCGGTGAATAGGGGGTGTTGAGTCCAGTTCACTGAAAAAGGAATAGGTCTTGTCTCTTACATATTGGGTTTATGGAACGGTATCGGAGCTAATTTGAAACCCTTGTTTTATGCATCACCCCACCTCACCTTTCCCGTTCAGCAGCCATAGTGTGTTTCCTAAACGTGGGACTCTGTTCTGTTTTGCAATTCAGTTCAAGTGTAGCGGTTTTTACATTCCCTCTAGAAGTGATATCTTATGATAAGTGTCTTTTTCTGTGTGACTTATTTCACTTAGAATCGTCGTACCTAAATCCACTCATCGTGCTGCTACTAGCCTTATGACGTTGATTTCATGGCTGAGTGATATTCCATTGTACATGAGGACCACAACTTCTTTATCCATTTTTCTCTTTCCTAGGATATTTAAGGTGTAATGAAGTGGGGGTTCCTGTCCACAGAGCAGCCCTAAACTTTGGGGTGCCTGTGTCTTGCTGATTTTTAGTTTTCCCAATTCATACGGCCATGAGTGGAAGTGCCCTATGCTCTCCAAGCTGTGTTTTTAGATGTTTCAGAACACACCGTACACTTCTCCGGAGTGCCTGTTGGCAATTTACATCCCACCCATCAGCGTAGCAAGGCTCCCATTTCTCCATGGCCGGTCCTGCATTTCTGGTTTGGACACTTTTTTCCGCATGGCCCTTTTGCCCGCTGGGAAGCGAGACTTCTTTGGAGCGCTGATTGGCCTTTCCAGGTTGCTTGGTTGGCCAAAAAGGGCGTATGCGTTTTTTCCTGAATATATTCAGGAAAAACGCATACGCCCTTTTTGGCCAAGGGCATCATTGTCCACGTTTTGCCGCTTTTCATGTGCTTTCAAGGCGATTCGAATCTACCTCCTGAAATCTGTTTCCTGCAATTCTGCCTTGCTTTCAAAGCCTCTTCGTTGCCTTCCCTTAATATATTTGTGGAAGAGAGGTATCATTTAAAACTCTGCAGGTTTGTGAATTGCAGTGCCCCTGAGCTCCATTTTTCAACTCGCTTTTTTGGGAGCTGGCCGCCAAAGCGCAGGATTGCTTCAGGCCCTCTTCTGGTTCTGGGGGGCAGGCTGAGCTTGTGCTTGATTCTTCTTCCTGATGGGAAAATAGAGTGACCTGTGCCTGTCCCAACACCTAGAGCTAGTCTCTCATTGGTTCCCCCTCTTCCCGTTCATCCTCAGGACAAATTGCAACTTGTACGGAACAGGAGGTTAAAGGTGCTGATTCTCCATGGAGGGAGATTGCTAGTAAATCGGCTGGAATGGCGAACCCGAGCAAAGGAGATGAGAAATGAAGTGCGTTTTAGAAACCTTTCCCGATCACACGGTGTACCATCTTCTGGGTTTCTCATGCCTGTTTTCGACGTAGGACGATGCCCTTGAACCTGCAGATTTGGGACCCATGGGATGGGTACCATGCAGTATTACTTGAAAGGGTCTGCGTTGGCTCACCCAACCTCACCGAACCTCTCAGCCCCAAGAGTGTCCACCCTTATGTCTCAATCAGCTGTGGGTCTAGACATGGTCAATCCAGGTTGCATCACAGCCCCTGAACGAATTTTGTAAGAATTTCTCTCTCTTTCACTGTCTTTGTTTCACGGGTTTTGAAAAGTAATTTAGTTTTATAATGGGGTTTAGCTGCTTTTCACGGCTGTGTTTATGCCGCTTTACACCCCCTTGACTCACTTACAGAGAGATATCAATACATAGGTTTGAAGATTCTTACTAGTCAGATATATTCTTGTGCGGTGAATAGGTGGTGTTGAGTCCAGTTCACTGAAAAAGGAATAGGTCTTGTCTCTTACATATTGGGTTTATGGAACGGTATCGGAGCTAATTTGAAACCCTTGTTTTATGCATCACCCCACCTCACCTTTCCCGTTCAGCAGCCATAGTGTGTTTCCTAAACGTGGGACTCTGTTCTGTTTTGCAATTCAGTTCAAGTGTAGCGGTTTTTACATTCCCTCTAGAAGTGATATCTTATGATAAGTGTCTTTTTCTGTGTGACTTATTTCACTTAGAATCGTCGTACCTAAATCCACTCATCGTGCTGCTACTAGCCTTATGACGTTGATTTCATGGCTGAGTGATATTCCATTGTACATGAGGACCACAACTTCTTTATCCATTTTTCTCTTTCCTAGGATATTTAAGGTGTAATGAAGTGGGGGTTCTTGTCCACAGAGCAGCCCTAAACTTTGGGGTGCCTGTGTCTTGCTGATTTTTAGTTTTCCCAATTTATACGCCCATGAGTGGAAGTGCCCTATGCTCTCCAAGCTTTGTTTTTTAGATATTCCAGAACACACCGTACACTTCTCCAGTGTGGCTGTTGGCAATTTACATCCCACCCATCAGCGTAGCAAGGCTCCCATTTCTCCATGGCCGGTCCTGCATTTCTGGTTTGGACACTTTTTTCCGCATGGCCCTTTTGCCCGCTGGGAAGCGAGACTTCTTTGGAGCGCTGATTGGCCTTTCCAGGTTGCTTGGTTGGCCAAAAAGGGCGTATGCGTTTTTTCCTGAATATATTCAGGAAAAAACGCATACGCCCTTTTTGGCCAAGGGCATCATTGTCCACGTTTTGCCGCTTTTCATGTGCTTTCAAGGCGATTCGAATCTACCTCCTGAAATCTGTTTCCTGCAATTCTGCCTTGCTTTCAAAGCCTCTTCGTTGCCTTCCCTTAATATATTTGTGGACGAGAGGTATCATTTAAAACTCTGCAGGTCTGTGAATTGCAGTGCCCCTGAGCTCCATTTTTCAACTCGCTTTTTTGGGAGCTGGCCGCAAAAGCGCAGGATTGCTTCAGGCCCTCTTCTGGTTCTGGGGGGCAGGCTGAGCTTGTGCTTAATTCTTCTTCCTGATGGGAAAATAGAGTGACCTGTGCCTGTCCCAACACCTAGAGCTAGTCTCTCATTGGTTCCCCCTCTTCCCCTTCATCCTCAGGACAAATTGCAACCTGTACGGAACAGGAGGTTAAAGGTGCTGATTCTCCAAGGAGGGAGATGGCTAGTAAATCGGCTGGAATGGCGAACCCGAGCAAAGGAGATGAGAAATGAGGTGCGTTTTAGAAACCTTTCCCGATCACACGGTGTACCATCTTCTGGGTTTCTCATGCCTGTTTTCGACGTAGGAAGATGCCCTTGAACCTGGAGATTTGGGACCCATGGGATGGGTACCATGCAGTATTACTTGAAAGGGTCTGCGTTGGCTCACCCAACCTCACCGAACCTCTCAGCCCCAAGAGTGTCCACCCTTATGTCTCAATCAGCTGTGGGTCTAGATATGGTCAATCCAGGTTGCATCACAGCCCCTGAACGAATTTTGTAAGAATTTCTCTCTCTTTCACTGTCTTTGTTTCACGGGTTTTGAAAAGTAATTTATTTTTATAATGGGGTTTAGCTGCTTTTCACGGCTGTGTTTATGCCGCTTTACACCCCCTTGACTCACTTACAGAGAGATATCAATACATAGGTTTGAAGATTCTTACTAGTCAGATATATTCTTGTGCGGTGAATAGGGGGTGTTGAGTCCAGTTCACTGAAAAAGGAATAGGTCTTGTCTCTTACATATTGGGTTTATGGAACGGTATCAGAGCTAATTTGAAACCCTTGTTTTATGCATCACCCCACCTCACCTTTCCCGTTCAGCAGCCATAGTGTGTTTCCTAAACGTGGGACTCTGTTCTGTTTTGCAATTCAGTTCAAGTGTAGCGGTTTTTACATTCCCTCTAGAAGTGATATCTTATGATAAGTGTCTTTTTCTGTGTGACTTATTTCACTTAGAATCGTCGTACCTAAATCCACTCATCGTGCTGCTACTAGCCTTATGACGTTGATTTCATGGCTGAGTGATATTCCATTGTACATGAGGACCACAACTTCTTTATCCATTTTTCTCTTTCCTAGGATATTTAAGGTGTAATGAAGTGGGGGTTCTTGTCCCCAGAGCAGCCCTAAACTTTGGGGTGCCTGTGTCTTGCTGATTTTTAGTTTTCCCAATTCATACGGCCATGAGTGGAAGTGCCCTATGCTCTCCAAGCTGTGTTTTTAGATGTTTCAGAACACACCGTACACTTCTCCGGAGTGCCTGTTGGCAATTTACATCCGACCCATCAGCGTAGCAAGGCTCCCATTTCTCCATGGCCGGTCCTGCATTTCTGGTTTGGACACTTTTTTCCCCATGGCCCTTTTGCCCGCTGGGAAGCGAGACTTCTTTGGAGCGCTGATTGGCCTTTCCAGGTTGCTTGGTTGGCCAAAAAGGGCGTATGCGTTTTTTCCTGAATATATTCAGGAAAAAACGCATACGCCCTTTTTGGCCAAGGGCATCATTGTCCACGTTTTGCCGCTTTTCATGTGCTTTCAAGGCGATTCGAATCTACCTCCTGAAATCTGTTTCCTGCAATTCTGCCTTGCTTTCAAAGCCTCTTCGTTGCCTTCCCTTAATATATTTGTGGACGAGAGGTATCATTTAAAACTCTGCAGGTTTGTGAATTGCAGTGCCCCTGAGCTCCATTTTTCAACTCGCTTTTTTGGGAGCTGGCCGCAAAAGCGCAGGATTGCTTCAGGCCCTCTTCTGGTTCTGGGGGGCAGGCTGAGCTTGTGCTTGATTCTTCTTCCTGATGGGAAAATAGAGTGACCTGTGCCTGTCCCAACACCTAGAGCTAGTCTCTCATTGGTTCCCCCTCTTCCCGTTCATCCTCAGGACAAATTGCAACCTGTACGGAACAGGAGGTTAAAGGTGCTGATTCTCCAAGGAGGGAGATTGCTAGTAAATCGGCTGGAATGGCGAACCCGAGCAAAGGAGATGAGAAATGAGGTGCGTTTTAGAAACCTTTCCCGATCACACGGTATACCATCTTCTGGGTTTCTCATGCCTGTTTTCGACGTAGGAAGATGCCCTTGAACCTGCAGATTTGGGACCCATGGGATGGGTACCATGCAGTATTACTTGAAAGGGTCTGCGTTGGCTCACCCAACCTCACCGAACCTCTCAGCCCCAAGAGTGTCCACCCTTATGTCTCAATCAGCTGTGGGTCTAGATATGGTCAATCCAGGTTGCATCACAGCCCCTGAACGAATTTTGTAAGAATTTCTCTCTCTTTCACTGTCTTTGTTTCACGGGTTTTGAAAAGTAATTTAGTTTTATAATGGGGTTTAGCTGCTTTTCACGGCTGTGTTTATGCCGCTTTACACCCCCTTGACTCACTTACAGAGAGATATCAATACATAGGTTTGAAGATTCTTACTAGTCAGATATATTCTTGTGCGGTGAATAGGGGGTGTTGAGTCCAGTTCACTGAAAAAGGAATAGGTCTTGTCTCTTACATATTGGGTTTATGGAACGGTATCGGAGCTAATTTGAAACCCTTGTTTTATGCATCACCCCACCTCACCTTTCCCGTTCAGCAGCCATAGTGTGTTTCCTAAATGTGGGACTCTGTTCTGTTTTGCAATTCAGTTCAAGTGTAGCGGTTTTTACATTCCCTCTAGAAGTGATATATTATGATAAGTGTCTTTTTCTGTGTGACTTATTTCACTTAGAATCGTCGTACCTAAATCCACTCATCGTGCTGCTACTAGCCTTATGACGTTGATTTCATGGCTGAGTGATATTCCATTGTACATGAGGACCACAACTTCTTTATCCATTTTTCTCTTTCCTAGGATATTTAAGGTGTAATGAAGTGGGGGTTCTTGTCCACAGAGCAGCCCTAAACTTTGGGGTGCCTGTGTCTTGCTGATTTTTCGTTTTCCCAATTTATACGCCCATGAGTGGAAGTGCCCTATGCTCTCCAAGCTTTGTTTTTTAGATGTTTCAGAACACACCGTACACTTCTCCAGAGTGGCTGTTGGCAATTTACATCCCACCCATCAGCGTAGCAAGGCTCCCATTTCTCCATGGCCGGTCCTGCATTTCTGGTTTGGACACTTTTTTCCGCATGGCCCTTTTGCCCGCTGGGAAGCGAGACTTCTTTGGAGCGCTGATTGGCCTTTCCAGGTTGCTTGGTTGGCCAAAAAGGGCGTATGCGTTTTTTCCTGAATATATTCAGGAAAAAACGCATACACCCTTTTTGGCCAAGGGCATCATTGTCCACGTTTTGCCGCTTTTCATGTGCTTTCAAGGCGATTCGAATCTACCTCCTGAAATCTGTTTCCTGCAATTCTGCCTTGCTTTCAAAGCCTCTTCGTTGCCTTCCCTTAATATATTTGTGGACGAGAGGTATCATTTAAAACTCTGCAGGTCTGTGAATTGCAGTGCCCCTGAGCTCCATTTTTCAACTCGCTTTTTTGGGAGCTGGCCGCAAAAGCACAGGATTGCTTCAGGCCCTCTTCTGGTTCTGGGGGGCAGGCTGAGCTTGTGCTTAATTCTTCTTCCTGATGGGAAAATAGAGTGACCTGTGCCTGTCCCAACACCTAGAGCTAGTCTCTCATTGGTTCCCCCTCTTCCCGTTCATCCTCAGGACAAATCGCAACCTGTACGGAACAGGAGGTTAAAGGTGCTGATTCTCCAAGGAGGGAGATGGCTAGTAAATCGGCTGGAATGGCGAACCCGAGCAAAGGAGATGAGAAATGAGGTGCGTTTTAGAAACCTTTCCCGATCACACGGTGTACCATCTTCTGGGTTTCTCATGCCTGTTTTCGACGTAGGAAGATGCCCTTGAACCTGGAGATTTGGGACCCATGGGATGGGTACCATGCAGTATTACTTGAAAGGGTCTGCGTTGGCTCACCCAACCTCACCGAACCTCTCAGCCCCAAGAGTGTCCACCCTTATGTCTCAATCAGCTGTGGGTCTAGATATGGTCAATCCAGGTTGCATCACAGCCCCTGAACGAATTTTGTAAGAATTTCTCTCTCTTTCACTGTCTTTGTTTCACGGGTTTTGAAAAGTAATTTATTTTTATAATGGGGTTTAGCTGCTTTTCACGGCTGTGTTTATGCCGCTTTACACCCCCTTGACTCACTTACAGAGAGATATCAATACATAGGTTTGAAGATTCTTACTAGTCAGATATATTCTTGTGCGGTGAATAGGGGGTGTTGAGTCCAGTTCACTGAAAAAGGAATAGGTCTTGTCTCTTACATATTGGGTTTATGGAACGGTATCGGAGCTAATTTGAAACCCTTGTTTTATGCATCACCCCACCTCACCTTTCCCGTTCAGCAGCCATAGTGTGTTTTCTAAACGTGTGACTCTGTTCTGTTTTGTAATTCAGTTCACGTGTAGCGGTTTTTACATTCCCTCTCTAAGTGATATCTTATGATAAGTGTCTTTTTCTGTGTGACTTATTTCACTTAGAATCGTCGTACCTAAATCCACTCATCGTGCTGCTACTAGCCTTATGACGTGGATTTCATGGCTGAGTGATATTCCATTGTACATGAGGACCACAACTTCTTTATCCATTTTTCTCTTTCTTAGGATATTTAAGGTGTAATGAAGTGGGGGTTCTTGTCAACAGAGCAGCCCTAAACTTTGGGGTGCCTGTGTCTTGCTGATTTTTCGTTTTCCCAATTTATACGCCCATGAGTGGAAGTGCCCTATGCTCTCCAAGCTGTGTTTTTTAGATGTTTCAGAACACACCGTACACTTCTCCAGAGTGGCTGTTGGCAGTTTACATCCCACCCATCAGCGTAGCAAGGCTCCCATTTCTCCATGGCCGGTCCTGCATTTCTGGTTTGGACACTTTTTTCCGCATGGCCCTTTTGCCCGCTGGGAAGCGAGACTTCTTTGGAGCGCTGATTGGCCTTTCCAGGTTGCTTGGTTGGCCAAAAAGGGCGTATGCGTTTTTTCCTGAATATATTTAGGAAAAAACGCATATGCCCTTTTTGGCCAAGGGCATCATTGTCCACGTTTTGCCGCTTTTCATGTGCTTTCAAGGCGATTCGAATCTACCTCCTGAAATCTGTTTCCTGCAATTCTGCCTTGCTTTCAAAGCCTCTTCGTTGCCTTCCCTTAATATATTTGTGGACGAGAGGTATCATTTAAAACTCTGCAGGTTTGTGAATTGCAGTGTCCCTGAGCTCCATTTTTCAACTCGCTTTTTTGGGAGCTGGCCGCAAAAGCGCAGGATTGCTTCAGGCCCTCTTCTGGTTCTGGGGGGCAGGCTGAGCTTGTGCTTAATTCTTCTTCCTGATGGGAAAATAGAGTGACTTGTGCCTGTCCCAACACCTAGAGCTAGTCTCTCATTGGTTCCCCCTCTTCCCGTTCATCCTCAGGACAAATTGCAACCTGTACGGAACAGGAGGTTAAAGGTGCTGATTCTCCAAGGAGGGAGATGGCTAGTAAATCGGCTGGAATGGCGAACCCGAGCAAAGGAGATGAGAAATGAGGTGCGTTTTAGAAACCTTTCCCGATCACACAGTGTACCATCTTCTGGGTTTCTCATGCCTGTTTTCGACGTAGGAAGATGCCCTTGAACCTGGAGATTTGGGACCCATGGGATGGGTACCATGCAGTATTACTTGAAAGGGTCTGCGTTGGCTCACCCAACCTCACCGAACCTCTCAGCCCCAAGAGTGTCCACCCTTATGTCTCAATCAGCTGTGGGTCTAGATATGGTCAATCCAGGTTGCATCACAGCCCCTAAACGAATTTTGTAAGAATTTCTCTCTCTTTCACTGCCTTTGTTTCACGGGTTTTGAAAAGTAATTTATTTTTATAATGGGGTTTAGCTGCTTTTCACGGCTGTGTTTATGCCGCTTTACACCCCCTTGACTCACTTACAGAGAGATATCAATACATAGGTTTGAAGATTCTTACTAGTCAGATATATTCTTGTGCGGTGAATAGGGGGTGTTGAGCCCAGTTCACTGAAAAAGGAATAGGTCTTGTCTCTTACATATTGGGTTTATGGAACGGTATCGGAGCTAATTTGAAACCCTTGTTTTATGCATCACCCCACCTCACCTTTCCCGTTCAGCAGCCATAGTGTGTTTCCAAAACGTGTGACTCTGTTCTCTTTTGCAATTCAGTTCAAGTGTAGCGGTTTTTACATTCCCTCTCTAAGTGATTTCTTATGATAAGTGTCTTTTTCTGTGTGACTTATTTCACTTAGAATCGTCGTACCTAAATCCACTCATCGTGCTGCTACTAGCCTTATGAGGTGGATTTCATGGCTGAGTGATATTCCATTTTACATGAGGACCACAACTTCTTTATCCATTTTTCGCTTTCCTAGGATATTTAAGGTGTAATGAAGTGGGGGTTCTTGTCAACAGAGCAGCCCTAAACTTTGGGGTGCCTGTGTCTTGCTGATTTTTAGTTTTCCCAATTTATACGCCCATGAGTGGAAGTGCCCTATGCTCTCCAAGCTGTGTTTTTTAGATGTTTCAGAACACACCGTACACTTCTCCAGAGTGGCTGTTGGCAATTTACATCCCACCCATCAGCGTAGCAAGGCTCCCATTTCTCCATGGCCGGTCCTGCATTTCTGGTTTGGACACTTTTTTCCGCATGGCCCTTTTGCCCGCTGGGAAGCGAGACTTCTTTGGAGCGCTGATTGGCCTTTCCAGGTTGCTTGGTTGGCCAAAAAGGGCGTATGCGTTTTTCCCTGAATATATTCAGGAAAAAACGCATACGCCCTTTTTGGCCAAGGGCATCATTGTCCACGTTTTGCCGCTTTTCATGCGCTTTCAAGGCGATTCGAATCTACCTCCTGAAATCTGTTTCCTGCAATTCTGCCTTGCTTTCAAAGCCTCTTCGTTGCCTTCCCTTAATATATTTGTGGACGAGAGGTATCATTTAAAACACTGCAGGTTTGTGAATTGCAGTGCCCCTGAGCTCCATTTTTCAACTCGCTTTTTTGGGAGCTGTCCGCAAAAGCGAAGGATTGCTTCAGGTCCTCTTCTCGTTCTGGGGGGCAGGCTGAGCTTGTGCTTAATTCTTCTTCCTGATGGGAAAATAGAGTGACCTGTGCCTGTCCCAACACCTAGAGCTAGTCTCTCATTGGTTCCCCCTCTTCCCGTTCATCCTCAGGACAAATTGCAACCTGTACGGAACAGGAGGTTAAAGGTGCTGATTCTCCAAGGAGGGAGATGGCTAGTAAATCGGCTGGAATGGCGAACCCGAGCAAAGGAGATGAGAAATGAGGTGCGTTTTAGAAACCTTTCCCGATCACACGGTGTACCATCTTCTGGGTTTCTCATGCCTGTTTTCGACGTAGGAAGATGCCCTTGAACCTGGAGATTTGGGACCCATGGGATGGGTACCATGCAGTATTACTTGAAAGGGTCTGCGTTGGCTCACCCAACCTCACCGAACCTCTCAGCCCCAAGAGTGTCCACCCTTATGTCTCAATCAGCTGTGGGTCTAGATATGGTCAATCCAGGTTGCATCACAGCCCCTGAACGAATTTTGAAGAATTTCTCTCTCTTTCACTGCCTTTGTTTCACGGGTTTTGAAAAATAATTTATTTTTATAATGGGGTTTAGCTGCTTTTCACGGCTGTGTTTATGCCGCTTTACACCCCCTTGACTCACTTACAGAGAGATATCAATACATAGGTTTGAAGATTCTTACTAGTCAGATATATTCTTGTGCGGTGAATAGGGGGTGTTGAGCCCAGTTCACTGAAAAAGGAATAGGTCTTCTCTCTTACATATTGGGTTTATAGAACGGTATCGGAGCTAATTTGAAACCCTTGTTTTATGCATCACCCCACCTCACCTTTCCCGTTCAGCAGCCATAGTGTGTTTCCTAAACGTGTGACTCTGTTCTCTTTTGCAATTCAGTTCAAGTGTAGCGGTTTTTACATTCCCTCTCTAAGTGATTTCTTATGATAAGTGTCTTTTTCTGTGTGACTTATTTCACTTAGAATCGTCGTACCTAAATCCACTCATCGTGCTGCTACTAGCCTTATGACGTGGATTTCATGGCTGAGTGATATTCCATTGTACATGAGGACCACAACTTCTTTATCCATTTTTCGCTTTCCTAGGATATTTAAGGTGTAATGAAGTGGGGGTTCTTGTCAACAGAGCAGCCCTAAACTTTGGGGTGCCTGTGTCTTGCTGATTTTTAGTTTTCCCAATTTATACGCCCATGAGTGGAAGTGCCCTATGCTCTCCAAGCTGTGTTTTTTAGATGTTTCAGAACACACCGTACACTTCTCCAGAGTGGCTGTTGGCAATTTACATCCCACCCATCAGCGTAGCAAGGCTCCCATTTCTCCATGGCCGGTCCTGCATTTCTGGTTTGGACACTTTTTTCCGCATGGCCCTTTTGCCCGCTGGGAAGCGAGACTTCTTTGGAGCGCTGATTGGCCTTTCCAGGTTGCTTGGTTGGCCAAAAAGGGCGTATGCGTTTTTTCCTGAATATATTCAGGAAAAAACGCATACGCCCTTTTTGGCCAAGGGCATCATTGTCCACGTTTTGCCGCTTTTCATGTGCTTTCAAGGCGATTCGAATCTACCTCCTGAAATCTGTTTCCTGCAATTCTGCCTTGCTTTCAAAGCCTCTTCGTTGCCTTCCCTTAATATATTTGTGGACGAGAGGTATCATTTAAAACTCTGCAGGTTTGTGAATTGCAGTGTCCCTGAGCTCCATTTTTCAACTCGCTTTTTTGGGAGCTGGCCGCAAAAGCGCAGGATTGCTTCAGGCCCTCTTCTGGTTCTGGGGGGCAGGCTGAGCTTGTGCTTAATTCTTCTTCCTGATGGGAAAATAGAGTGACCTGTGCCTGTCCCAACACCTAGAGCTAGTCTCTCATTGGTTCCCCCTCTTCCCGTTCATCCTCAGGACAAATTGCAACCTGTACGGAACAGGAGGTTAAAGGTGCTGATTCTCCAAGGAGGGAGATGGCTAGTAAATCGGCTGGAATGGCGAACCCGAGCAAAGGAGATGAGAAATGAGGTGCGTTTTAGAAACCTTTCCCGATCACACGGTGTACCATCTTCTGGGTTTCTCATGCCTGTTTTCGACGTAGGAAGATGCCCTTGAACCTGGAGATTTGGGACCCATGGGATGGGTACCATGCAGTATTACTTGAAAGGGTCTGCGTTGGCTCACCCAACCTCACCGAACCTCTCAGCCCCAAGAGTGTCCACCCTTATGTCTCAATCAGCTGTGGGTCTAGATATGGTCAATCCAGGTTGCATCACAGCCCCTGAACGAATTTTGTAAGAATTTCTCTCTCTTTCACTGCCTTTGTTTCACGGGTTTTGAAAAGTAATTTATTTTTATAATGGGGTTTAGCTGCTTTTCACGGCTGTGTTTATGCCGCTTTACACCCCCTTGACTCACTTACAGAGAGATATCAATACATAGGTTTGAAGATTCTTCCTAGTCAGATATATTCTTGTGCGGTGAATAGGGGGTGTTGAGTCCAGTTCACTGAAAAAGGAATAGGTCTTGTCTCTTACATATTGGGTTTATGGAACGGTATCTGAGCTAATTTGAAACCCTTGTTTTATGCATCACCCCACCTCACCTTTCCCGTTCAGCAGCCATAGTGTGTTTTCTAAACGTGTGACTCTGTTCTGTTTTGTAATTCAGTTCAAGTGTAGCGGTTTTTACATTCCCTCTCTAAGTGATATCTTATGATAAGTGTCTTTTTCTGTGTGACTTATTTCACTTAGAATCGTCGTACCTAAATCCACTCATCGTGCTGCTACTAGCCTTATGACGTGGATTTCATGGCTGAGTGATATTCCATTGTACATGAGGACCACAACTTCTTTATCCATTTTTCGCTTTCCTAGGATATTTAAGGTGTAATGAAGTGGGGGTTCTTGTCAACAGAGCAGCCCTAAACTTTGGGGTGCCTGTGTCTTGCTGATTTTTAGTTTTCCCAATTTATACGCCCATGAGTGGAAGTGCCCTATGCTCTCCAAGCTGTGTTTTTTAGAAGTTTCAGAACACACCGTACACTTCTCCAGAGTGGCTGTTGGCAATTTACATCCCACCCATCAGCGTAGCAAGGCTCCCATTTCTCCATGGCCGGTCCTGCATTTCTGGTTTGGACACTTTTTTCCGCATGGCCCTTTTGCCCGCTGGGAAGCGAGACTTCTTTGGAGCGCTGATTGGCCTTTCCAGGTTGCTTGGTTGGCCAAAAAGGGCGTATGCGTTTTTTCCTGAATATATTCAGGAAAAAACGCATACGCCCTTTTTGGCCAAGGGCATCATTGTCCACGTTTTGCCGCTTTTCATGTGCTTTCAAGGCGATTCGAATCTACCTCCTGAAATCTGTTTCCTGCAATTCTGCCTTGCTTTCAAAGCCTCTTCGTTGCCTTCCCTTAATATATTTGTGGACGAGAGGTATCATTTAAAACTCTGCAGGTTTGTGAATTGCAGTGTCCCTGAGCTCCATTTTTCAACTCGCTTTTTTGGGAGCTGGCCGCAAAAGCGCAGGATTGCTTCAGGCCCTCTTCTGGTTCTGGGGGGCAGGCTGAGCTTGTGCTTAATTCTTCTTCCTGATGGGAAAATAGAGTGACCTGTGCCTGTCCCAACACCTAGAGCTAGTCTCTCATTGGTTCCCCCTCTTCCCGTTCATCCTCAGGACAAATTGCAACCTGTACGGAACAGGAGGTTAAAGGTGCTGATTCTCCAAGGAGGGAGATGGCTAGTAAATCGGCTGGAATGGCGAACCCGAGCAAAGGAGATGAGAAATGAGGTGCGTTTTAGAAACCTTTCCCGATCACACGGTGTACCATCTTCTGGGTTTCTCATGCCTGTTTTCGACGTAGGAAGATGCCCTTGAACCTGGAGATTTGGGACCCATGGGATGGGTACCATGCAGTATTACTTGAAAGGGTCTGCGTTGGCTCACCCAACCTCACCGAACCTCTCAGCCCCAAGAGTGTCCACCCTTATGTCTCAATCAGCTGTGGGTCTAGATATGGTCAATCCAGGTTGCATCACAGCCCCTGAACGAATTTTGTAAGAATTTCTCTCTCTTTCACTGCCTTTGTTTCACGGGTTTTGAAAAGTAATTTATTTTTATAATGGGGTTTAGCTGCTTTTCACGGCTGTGTTTATGCCGCTTTACACCCCCTTGACTCACTTACAGAGAGATATCAATACATAGGTTTGAAGATTCTTACTAGTCAGATATATTCTTGTGCGGTGAATAGGGGGTGTTGAGTCCAGTTCACTGAAAAAGGAATAGGTCTTGTCTCTTACATATTGGGTTTATGGAACGGTATCAGAGCTAATTTGAAACCCTTGTTTTATGCATCACCCCACCTCACCTTTCCCGTTCAGCAGCCATAGTGTGTTTCCTAAACGTGGGACTCTGTTCTGTTTTGCAATTCAGTTCAAGTGTAGCGGTTTTTACATTCCCTCTAGAAGTGATATCTTATGATAAGTGTCTTTTTCTGTGTGACTTATTTCACTTAGAATCGTCGTACCTAAATCCACTCATCGTGCTGCTACTAGCCTTATGACGTTGATTTCATGGCTGAGTGATATTCCATTGTACATGAGGACCACAACTTCTTTATCCATTTTTCTCTTTCCTAGGATATTTAAGGTGTAATGAAGTGGGGGTTCTTGTCCCCAGAGCAGCCCTAAACTTTGGGGTGCCTGTGTCTTGCTGATTTTTAGTTTTCCCAATTCATACGGCCATGAGTGGAAGTGCCCTATGCTCTCCAAGCTGTGTTTTTAGATGTTTCAGAACACACCGTACACTTCTCCGGAGTGCCTGTTGGCAATTTACATCCGACCCATCAGCGTAGCAAGGCTCCCATTTCTCCATGGCCGGTCCTGCATTTCTGGTTTGGACACTTTTTTCCCCATGGCCCTTTTGCCCGCTGGGAAGCGAGACTTCTTTGGAGCGCTGATTGGCCTTTCCAGGTTGCTTGGTTGGCCAAAAAGGGCGTATGCGTTTTTTCCTGAATATATTCAGGAAAAAACGCATACGCCCTTTTTGGCCAAGGGCATCATTGTCCACGTTTTGCCGCTTTTCATGTGCTTTCAAGGCGATTCGAATCTACCTCCTGAAATCTGTTTCCTGCAATTCTGCCTTGCTTTCAAAGCCTCTTCGTTGCCTTCCCTTAATATATTTGTGGACGAGAGGTATCATTTAAAACTCTGCAGGTTTGTGAATTGCAGTGCCCCTGAGCTCCATTTTTCAACTCGCTTTTTTGGGAGCTGGCCGCAAAAGCGCAGGATTGCTTCAGGCCCTCTTCTGGTTCTGGGGGGCAGGCTGAGCTTGTGCTTGATTCTTCTTCCTGATGGGAAAATAGAGTGACCTGTGCCTGTCCCAACACCTAGAGCTAGTCTCTCATTGGTTCCCCCTCTTCCCGTTCATCCTCAGGACAAATTGCAACCTGTACGGAACAGGAGGTTAAAGGTGCTGATTCTCCAAGGAGGGAGATTGCTAGTAAATCGGCTGGAATGGCGAACCCGAGCAAAGGAGATGAGAAATGAGGTGCGTTTTAGAAACCTTTCCCGATCACACGGTGTACCATCTTCTGGGTTTCTCATGCCTGTTTTCGACGTAGGAAGATGCCCTTGAACCTGCAGATTTGGGACCCATGGGATGGGTACCATGCAGTATTACTTGAAAGGGTCTGCGTTGGCTCACCCAACCTCACCGAACCTCTCAGCCCCAAGAGTGTCCACCCTTATGTCTCAATCAGCTGTGGGTCTAGATATGGTCAATCCAGGTTGCATCACAGCCCCTGAACGAATTTTGTAAGAATTTCTCTCTCTTTCACTGTCTTTGTTTCACGGGTTTTGAAAAGTAATTTAGTTTTATAATGGGGTTTAGCTGCTTTTCACGGCTGTGTTTATGCCGCTTTACACCCCCTTGACTCACTTACAGAGAGATATCAATACATAGGTTTGAAGATTCTTACTAGTCAGATATATTCTTGTGCGGTGAATAGGGGGTGTTGAGTCCAGTTCACTGAAAAAGGAATAGGTCTTGTCTCTTACATATTGGGTTTATGGAACGGTATCGGAGCTAATTTGAAACCCTTGTTTTATGCATCACCCCACCTCACCTTTCCCGTTCAGCAGCCATAGTGTGTTTCCTAAACGTGGGACTCTGTTCTGTTTTGCAATTCAGTTCAAGTGTAGCGGTTTTTACATTCCCTCTAGAAGTGATATATTATGATAAGTGTCTTTTTCTGTGTGACTTATTTCACTTAGAATCGTCGTACCTAAATCCACTCATCGTGCTGCTACTAGCCTTATGACGTTGATTTCATGGCTGAGTGATATTCCATTGTACATGAGGACCACAACTTCTTTATCCATTTTTCTCTTTCCTAGGATATTTAAGGTGTAATGAAGTGGGGGTTCTTGTCCACAGAGCAGCCCTAAACTTTGGGGTGCCTGTGTCTTGCTGATTTTTCGTTTTCCCAATTTATACGCCCATGAGTGGAAGTGCCCTATGCTCTCCAAGCTTTGTTTTTTAGATGTTTCAGAACACACCGTACACTTCTCCAGAGTGGCTGTTGGCAATTTACATCCCACCCATCAGCGTAGCAAGGCTCCCATTTCTCCATGGCCGGTCCTGCATTTCTGGTTTGGACACTTTTTTCCGCATGGCCCTTTTGCCCGCTGGGAAGCGAGACTTCTTTGGAGCGCTGATTGGCCTTTCCAGGTTGCTTGGTTGGCCAAAAAGGGCGTATGCGTTTTTTCCTGAATATATTCAGGAAAAAACGCATACACCCTTTTTGGCCAAGGGCATCATTGTCCACGTTTTGCCGCTTTTCATGTGCTTTCAAGGCGATTCGAATCTACCTCCTGAAATCTGTTTCCTGCAATTCTGCCTTGCTTTCAAAGCCTCTTCGTTGCCTTCCCTTAATATATTTGTGGACGAGAGGTATCATTTAAAACTCTGCAGGTCTGTGAATTGCAGTGCCCCTGAGCTCCATTTTTCAACTCGCTTTTTTGGGAGCTGGCCGCAAAAGCACAGGATTGCTTCAGGCCCTCTTCTGGTTCTGGGGGGCAGGCTGAGCTTGTGCTTAATTCTTCTTCCTGATGGGAAAATAGAGTGACCTGTGCCTGTCCCAACACCTAGAGCTAGTCTCTCATTGGTTCCCCCTCTTCCCGTTCATCCTCAGGACAAATCGCAACCTGTACGGAACAGGAGGTTAAAGGTGCTGATTCTCCAAGGAGGGAGATGGCTAGTAAATCGGCTGGAATGGCGAACCCGAGCAAAGGAGATGAGAAATGAGGTGCGTTTTAGAAACCTTTCCCGATCACACGGTGTACCATCTTCTGGGTTTCTCATGCCTGTTTTCGACGTAGGAAGATGCCCTTGAACCTGGAGATTTGGGACCCATGGGATGGGTACCATGCAGTATTACTTGAAAGGGTCTGCGTTGGCTCACCCAACCTCACCGAACCTCTCAGCCCCAAGAGTGTCCACCCTTATGTCTCAATCAGCTGTGGGTCTAGATATGGTCAATCCAGGTTGCATCACAGCCCCTGAACGAATTTTGTAAGAATTTCTCTCTCTTTCACTGTCTTTGTTTCACGGGTTTTGAAAAGTAATTTATTTTTATAATGGGGTTTAGCTGCTTTTCACGGCTGTGTTTATGCCGCTTTACACCCCCTTGACTCACTTACAGAGAGATATCAATACATAGGTTTGAAGATTCTTACTTGTCAGATATATTCTTGTGCGGTGAATAGGGGGTGTTGAGTCCAGTTCACTGAAAAAGGAATAGGTCTTGTCTCTTACATATTGGGTTTATGGAACGGTATCGGAGCTAATTTGAAACCCTTGTTTTATGCATCACCCCACCTCACCTTTCCCGTTCAGCAGCCATAGTGTGTTTTCTAAACGTGTGACTCTGTTCTGTTTTGTAATTCAGTTCACGTGTAGCGGTTTTTACATTCCCTCTCTAAGTGATATCTTATGATAAGTGTCTTTTTCTGTGTGACTTATTTCACTTAGAATCGTCGTACCTAAATCCACTCATCGTGCTGCTACTAGCCTTATGACGTGGATTTCATGGCTGAGTGATATTCCATTGTACATGAGGACCACAACTTCTTTATCCATTTTTCTCTTTCTTAGGATATTTAAGGTGTAATGAAGTGGGGGTTCTTGTCAACAGAGCAGCCCTAAACTTTGGGGTGCCTGTGTCTTGCTGATTTTTCGTTTTCCCAATTTATACGCCCATGAGTGGAAGTGCCCTATGCTCTCCAAGCTGTGTTTTTTAGATGTTTCAGAACACACCGTACACTTCTCCAGAGTGGCTGTTGGCAGTTTACATCCCACCCATCAGCGTAGCAAGGCTCCCATTTCTCCATGGCCGGTCCTGCATTTCTGGTTTGGACACTTTTTTCCGCATGGCCCTTTTGCCCGCTGGGAAGCGAGACTTCTTTGGAGCGCTGATTGGCCTTTCCAGGTTGCTTGGTTGGCCAAAAAGGGCGTATGCGTTTTTTCCTGAATATATTTAGGAAAAAACGCATATGCCCTTTTTGGCCAAGGGCATCATTGTCCACGTTTTGCCGCTTTTCATGTGCTTTCAAGGCGATTCGAATCTACCTCCTGAAATCTGTTTCCTGCAATTCTGCCTTGCTTTCAAAGCCTCTTCGTTGCCTTCCCTTAATATATTTGTGGACGAGAGGTATCATTTAAAACTCTGCAGGTTTGTGAATTGCAGTGTCCCTGAGCTCCATTTTTCAACTCGCTTTTTTGGGAGCTGGCCGCAAAAGCGCAGGATTGCTTCAGGCCCTCTTCTGGTTCTGGGGGGCAGGCTGAGCTTGTGCTTAATTCTTCTTCCTGATGGGAAAATAGAGTGACTTGTGCCTGTCCCAACACCTAGAGCTAGTCTCTCATTGGTTCCCCCTCTTCCCGTTCATCCTCAGGACAAATTGCAACCTGTACGGAACAGGAGGTTAAAGGTGCTGATTCTCCAAGGAGGGAGATGGCTAGTAAATCGGCTGGAATGGCGAACCCGAGCAAAGGAGATGAGAAATGAGGTGCGTTTTAGAAACCTTTCCCGATCACACAGTGTACCATCTTCTGGGTTTCTCATGCCTGTTTTCGACGTAGGAAGATGCCCTTGAACCTGGAGATTTGGGACCCATGGGATGGGTACCATGCAGTATTACTTGAAAGGGTCTGCGTTGGCTCACCCAACCTCACCGAACCTCTCAGCCCCAAGAGTGTCCACCCTTATGTCTCAATCAGCTGTGGGTCTAGATATGGTCAATCCAGGTTGCATCACAGCCCCTAAACGAATTTTGTAAGAATTTCTCTCTCTTTCACTGCCTTTGTTTCACGGGTTTTGAAAAGTAATTTATTTTTATAATGGGGTTTAGCTGCTTTTCACGGCTGTGTTTATGCCGCTTTACACCCCCTTGACTCACTTACAGAGAGATATCAATACATAGGTTTGAAGATTCTTACTAGTCAGATATATTCTTGTGCGGTGAATAGGGGGTGTTGAGCCCAGTTCACTGAAAAAGGAATAGGTCTTGTCTCTTACATATTGGGTTTATGGAACGGTATCGGAGCTAATTTGAAACCCTTGTTTTATGCATCACCCCACCTCACCTTTCCCGTTCAGCAGCCATAGTGTGTTTCCAAAACGTGTGACTCTGTTCTCTTTTGCAATTCAGTTCAAGTGTAGCGGTTTTTACATTCCCTCTCTAAGTGATTTCTTATGATAAGTGTCTTTTTCTGTGTGACTTATTTCACTTAGAATCGTCGTACCTAAATCCACTCATCGTGCTGCTACTAGCCTTATGAGGTGGATTTCATGGCTGAGTGATATTCCATTTTACATGAGGACCACAACTTCTTTATCCATTTTTCGCTTTCCTAGGATATTTAAGGTGTAATGAAGTGGGGGTTCTTGTCAACAGAGCAGCCCTAAACTTTGGGGTGCCTGTGTCTTGCTGATTTTTAGTTTTCCCAATTTATACGCCCATGAGTGGAAGTGCCCTATGCTCTCCAAGCTGTGTTTTTTAGATGTTTCAGAACACACCGTACACTTCTCCAGAGTGGCTGTTGGCAATTTACATCCCACCCATCAGCGTAGCAAGGCTCCCATTTCTCCATGGCCGGTCCTGCATTTCTGGTTTGGACACTTTTTTCCGCATGGCCCTTTTGCCCGCTGGGAAGCGAGACTTCTTTGGAGCGCTGATTGGCCTTTCCAGGTTGCTTGGTTGGCCAAAAAGGGCGTATGCGTTTTTCCCTGAATATATTCAGGAAAAAACGCATACGCCCTTTTTGGCCAAGGGCATCATTGTCCACGTTTTGCCGCTTTTCATGCGCTTTCAAGGCGATT